>NW_006922260.1:1036137-1037494 GCF_000298275.1 Orycteropus afer afer | reverse complement strand
AAATGAAGTATCATAATAAAATAATTTTATATCATTGTACTAATGCTTAATTTTAGATTTGTGGCAGCAACTATACAAAGTGTGCAAACAAAATTTTTTCACTGAAGGAAAATAAAAACAATAATTTATAATTAATGAATTTGTTTTGCAAGATAGAAATTATAAAATCACAATAGAAATATCAATTGTGTTTTGTCATAACTATGAAAAATCTGAAAACAAACCTAATAATTTGTTATACAATACCATAAAAATAACAACTCTGTAGGAATAAATTTAACTGAAAAAAAAAACCAGCAGAATTGGAGAAAGTATTTGTATGTGAAAAACTACAAAACATTTTTTTAAAGAATTTAATAAAGACGTACATAAATGGAAATATAAATCATGTTCATGGTTCAGAAGACTTAAAATTGTTAAGATGACAACAGTCCTTATATTAATGTACAGATAGGGCCCAATATGTATTATCATTCCAACTAGCTTTTTTGAAGAAGTTGGCAAGCTAATCTCAAAATTCATGTGGAAATTCGTGGGAATTATTTGTAACGTTCTTTAAAAGAATCAAATCAGAAGATCAATATTTTCTGATTTCAAACTTTGCTCTAAAACTATATTAATCAAGAGCATGTGACACTGGAGTAAGGATAGACATATATATCATTGGAATATAATCAAAGTCCTGATATGTAAGGGCAATTGATTTATGAGAAGTATGCCAAGAAGACTTAAAGCAGAAAGTCTAATCTTTTGAACAAATTGTGCAGGAACAACTAAATAACCACATGCAAAATAAAGGCTCTTCTTCACATTAAATACAACCATCATCTACTGCCATGGAATCAATTTTGATACATAGAGACCCCATAGGACAGACTAGATGTGCCCAGAGGATTTCCAAGCATTTAAATCTTCAGAAAGGCAAACTGCCTCTTCTTTTTCCTTTTTAGTGGCTGATGGTTTCCAAAAGCAGAAATTTGGGTTACCATCTGAATGATTTTAGCCCACCAGAGATCTTTCCAAACCTAACCTAACCACTGCCATCGAGTTGATCCCAACTCATAGCAACTCCATTAGAGCTTCCAAGACTGTAGATCTTTACAGAAGTAGATTACCTTATCTTCTTCCTATGGAGTAGCCAGTAGGTGTGAACTGCTGACTTTCTGGTTAGCAGCCATATGTCTTACCCACTATGCCACCAGAGCTCCTTTCCAAATATAAAAGTTAACTCAAAATGGATCTTGGTCCTAACTGTAAGAGCTGAAATTCTAAAATTCTTGGTAGAAGATAGGAATAAATAACCTTGAATTAGGCAAAGCATTCATAGTATGAAAAATGAATTACAAAATAAAAAATT
>NW_006922260.1:1033419-1035112 GCF_000298275.1 Orycteropus afer afer | reverse complement strand
TTCCTTTGTGTTGAAATGCAATCCAAACTACACATTATAGTCTTTAATTTTCATCAGTTAGTGTTTCAAGTCATCCTTTCTTTCAGCAAGCAGGATTATGTTGTCTGCATATCACCAGTTGTTAATGAGTCTTCCTGGAATCCTGATGCCTCATTCTTCTGCATATAGTCCAGCTTCTCAGATTATTTACTCAGCATAGAGATTTAATATGAATGGTGAAAGGATACAACCCAGACACACTCCCTTCTTGACTTTAAACCATGCAGTATCCCCTTGTTCTGTTCGAATGTCACCCTCCTGGTTTTTCATGAACACATTTAAGTGTTCTGGAATTCCCATTCTTCTCAATGTTATCCATACTTTGTTATGATCCACACAATCAAATGCATTTGCATAGTCAAAAAACACAAGTAAACATCTTTCTGGGTTTCTTTGTTTTCAGCCAACATCCATCTGATATCAGCAATGATATCCCTCATTCCATGTCCTCTTTTGAATCCAACTTGCATTTCTGGTCCTCTATCAATATACTATTGCAACCATTTTTTAAAAATTATCTTCAGCAAGATTTTAGTTGCATATGATATTAATGATATTGTTTGATAATTAATTTCCACATTTTGTGGGATCACCTTTCTTCAGAATGGGTATAAACATGGACCTCTCCCAGTCAGTTGACCAGGCAGCTGTCTTCCAAATTGTTGGGAGAGATGAGTGAGTGCCTCCAGTGAAGCATCAATTTGTTGAAAATCACAGTGGGTCACTTCCTGGAGCCTTGATTTTGGCCAATTCCTTCAGTGGATCTTTGCCTTCTTCCTTTAATGCAGTTGGTTCTTGATCATATGCCACCTCCTGAAATGGATGAATAAAGACTAATGATTTTTGGTACAGTGACTCTGTATATTCCTTCCATTTTCTTCTTTCTTTTAAATTGTGATTTGGGTGAAAGTTTACAGAGCAAATTCACTTTCCATACAGCAGTTCACATACACTTTGTCTCATGACGTTGACTACAATTTGCCACAATGCAACAGCTCCCCTCACACTTCTTCCCGATAGTTATCTCTTGCCTGTGTCCATCCCTCCATGAACTCCTGTCCCCTGAGCTGTCTCCCTGTGCATAAACATCCCTTCTTTCTTCCACGATTTTTCTCTCCAAGGAGTGTATCTACCTCAGGTAAATATTCAACCCATACGTCTGTCTATTGTTTGGCTGAAAGCCACAGGTGTGGGTTCAATTCAGACCTGAAGGGCAGCTAGGGGCCATAGTCTCAGTGGTTCCACCAGGCTCTATCGGAGCAGAAAACCTGGTCCACTTTTTTTTCCCAAATGATTTTGAGTTTTGTTCCACATTGTTCACCCTCTCTATCTACAATCTCCTACATAGATCCCCCTCCAAGTGGTTGACAGTAGTAGCCAGGCACCGTCTAGTTCTTCTAGTCTCATAGTCACATAGGCTGCAGATTGCATGATGTACCAATCTCCATGATTAATTGTTTCCATAAATCTTTGGTTTTCTTCATTCTTCTTTGCTCTGGATGACCTTCCATCTTCTTTTGATGTTTCCTGAACCATTCAATATTTTGCCCATAAAATGTTTCAATATTGCAACCTGGGGTTTGAGTTTTTTCTTCAATTCTTTCAGCTTGAGAAATGCTGAGCATATTCTTCCCTTTTCATTTTCCAACTCCAG
>NW_006922260.1:1031112-1032559 GCF_000298275.1 Orycteropus afer afer | reverse complement strand
ATACGTTACTTCTGGAATGTAAAATTGGAAATTTCTTTTTAAAATATTGCAAAAGTTCCTCAAAATATTAAACATAGAGTTATCATATAGCCCAAGGTGTATACCCAAGAACCTGTTGTTCAGTCAATTCCACCTCTTAGTGACTCTTAAGTACAGAGTAGATCTTCCCATATGGTTTCATTGACTGTAATCTTTATGGAAGTAGATTGCTATAACTTTATTCCAAGGGGTGATTAATTTGAACAGCTGAGCTTTTGGTTAGCAGATAAACCGTTTAAGTACTGCACCACCAATCTCCTTATATACTCAACAGAAATGACAATAAATGTCTGCATTAAAGTTTGTGCACTAATGTTCAGAAGAATTATTCAAATAGCCAAGAGGAGAAAACTCAGATGTCTATCAACTGGTGAATCACTCTGTCACTCACTGCCATTGATATGACTCATTCATAGTGATCCCATTGGGTTTCCCCATTGCTTTACAAAAGCAGACTGCCTCATCTTTCCTTGTGGAGTACTTGATAGGTTTGAACCACTGACCTTTTGGTTAGTAGACAACTGCCTTAATCACTACACCACTCAAGCTCCTTAACTGATGAAAGATAAATAAATTGTTGTATATCAATAAAATGGAATAATACTCAGCACTAAAAAAGAATGCAGTACTTATATATATTACAATATGGATGATTCACATAAAAGCTATAAGCAAAAAACAGGCCAGTCAAAATACATCACATTGTACAATTCCATTTATGTGAAATGTCAAAAATAGGCAAAGATAAAGCAGATTATTGCTTACCTTAGCCTGAAGTGCCAGCACCAGTATATCATATTGTGGTGGAATTTTATGTTGCTGTGATGCTGGAAACTATGCCAGTATTATTTCAAATACCAGAGGAGTCATCAAAGGTTTAAGTGGAAATTCTAGAATAAGATAGACTAGGAAGAAGGGCCTGTTGACTGACTTCTGAAAAAAAAGTCAGTGAAAACATTGTGGATGAGCCCCCTAGGTTGGAAGGCTCTCAAAATATACAGTGACCACAATATTGGGCTTGAGTAAAGCAATGATCAAGAAGATGTCACATAACCAGGCAACATCTCAATCTGTTGTATATGGATTTGCCATGAGTTGCAGCTATGTCAACTGCACCTAACAACAGTAACATGGCTATGGGAATTTACCAGCAAGCAGAGAGTGATCACTAATGAGTAGAAGATATTTTATGTGTGATGATGAAAATGTTCTAAAATTTATTGAGTTAATGGTTGCACAATTCTATGAATATATGAAAATAATTGAATTATACATTTTAATTCAATGGGTGAATTTTTTAGTGTATGGTATATGGATTATATCTCAATAAAGTTGTTAAAAGGGAAACTTGATAAAACTGGCCATTGAAAGATACAACATAGTAATTTGAAAACTGACTGGATATGAT
>NW_006922260.1:1027757-1030825 GCF_000298275.1 Orycteropus afer afer | reverse complement strand
ATTGTTCATCATTTAGGTCTGTCTATTGTTTGTCTGAAAGTTGAGCCACTGGTGTGGGTTCAATTCCAGGCTTAAAGGTGATTAAGGACCATAGTCTTCAGGCTTTCCCCAGTCTCTCTATTCAACCAGTGAGCCTGGGCTTTTTTATAACTTTGAATTTTGTTCCACATTTTCTTCCACTGTGTTAGACTGGGTTCTCTAGAGAAGCAAAACCAGTAAAGTTTATATATACATATGTTGTTGTTGTTGTTGTAATATGCTGTCGAGTCAATTTTGAGTCATAGTGACCCCTCCTTAGGTTTCTAAAGTAGTATCACTACTGAAGTAGATTGCCCCATCTTCCTTCCGAGGAGTGGCTGGTGGATTTGAATCACCAGCTTTCTGGTTAGCAGTCAAAGGCCTTAGGCACTACACCAGCAGAGCTCCTATATATACATATAGAAAAAGATAAATTTATCTTAGAAAAATGGCTCACACACTTATAGAAGCGGGTAAGTCCCAAGTTCTTGGATCAAATGTCAAGCTGGCAGCTTTTCCTGACTCATGCAGCTACAGAGGCTGAGGAACTCAGGATTGGCAGGCAGAATACTGGCTATTGATTCCAATGAATAACAAATCCAAGATCTCCAGGCCAAAAGGTAGATTGTTCGCTCATGGACAGTTGCAAGCAGCACAACAGGATCCTGATCCACAGAAGAGTATCTCTTTTCCCAGGATGTCTATAAATATGTTAGAAGTAGGCCATACCCCTAGGGAAACTCCCTTTCAACATATTGGCTGCTCAAAACATATACATCCCATCATGGGAATAACGCACATTACAATTTCTTAAATCACACAGAATTGTGGTTCAGCCAAGTCACACAGCTCCAACTATCACACCCACTCTATACAGGACCTTCTATTGTATGATACATTGCAGAGTGGTCAGTAGTAGTACACATGCACTATCCAGTTGTCCTTGTCTAAAGGTTATAGAGAGTGAAGTTTATGTGGCTCATTAGGCCCTTTGGACTAATTGTTTCCAGGTGTTTTTTTTATTTTCTTCACTCTTGTTTTCTCTCCAAAGCAAAACACTCACTGTCATTGAGTCAATTCCTACTCATAGCGACCCCCATTGGTTTTGCAAGGTGGTAATTTTTTACAGAAGTAGGTCACCTTATCTTCCTTCCATGGAGCAGCTGGTGGGTTTGAACTTTCAACTTTCTGATAAGTAGTCAAATGCCAAAGTTCCTTTTTCTCGTGTTTCTTCTAGATGAGGAGAAATCAATAGTCCCACCTTAGATGGCTACCCATAGGCATTAATAACTCAATCGCTAAGGAGGGGTCGCTATGAGTTAGGGCTGACTCGATGGTACATAACAACAACAACAACAACTCAACAAAGTAGGATGTAGAAATTTTTCTTTGGGCCAATTGACCTTGTTTTCCCCCAATACTGTGCTCCTGAGCCCCAGGACTAAATAGCTCAAGTTCATTATGGTTAAGAAGTTTTCATAACTTGGTTCCCTATGTACTCTACTATATTAATATGCAGAAATATCATTCACTTTTCCATACTTTTTCAGCTTGTGTGTTTATCTGTGTATTCACTCATAGATTATTGTTATTACGGTTATCAGAATTATGTATATAACAGTATTTAACTCTGCTGTCTTTAACACTCATGCTCCTCCCATTGTCTTCCTATTCCTTTACCATTGTGTACTCACTTTCCCATTATTGTATATATCCTTTCCCTTAACCCATGTTCATACTGGTCTACCTTTTAGATAGTGATTTACCCTCCCTTCCATTTCCACCCCTGGTAACCATCAAATCTTTTCTTGTTTTTTTTTTTTTTTTTTTAATAGTAGCCTTATGCAGTATTTATCCTTTGTGAATGACTAATTTGACACAGCATAATATCCTCTAAATTTATACATATTCTAAGGTATTTCACAGATTCATTGTAATTATTTAACATTATATAGTATTCCATCAAGTATATGTACCATAGATTGCTTATCCATTCATCGTTGATGAGCACTTATCTTGTTTCCATCTTTTTGTTATTGTGACTACCTCTGTGAAGAACATGAGTGTATATATATCTATTTGTATCATGGCTTTTATTTCTGTAGGATCTATAACTAGTGGTGGTATTGCTGAATCATAGACATATTTCTGTTTCACCCTTTTAAGGAAGTGGCATACTATTTTTCAAAGTCGTTGTTCCATTTTCCGTTCCCACAAGCTTTTTATGAGGTTTCCAGACTTTCCACAACCTCACCAGCATTTGAAATTTTCTGTTTTTGTGAACTTTTCCATTAATGATATTTCATTGTTTGTTTCATATGTATTTTTTTAATGGCTGAAAATCATAGCATGAATACATGTGTTTGTTGGCTGCCTAAAAGTCTTTAGTGAAGTGTCTGTGTTTTGGTTACCTAGTGCTATTCTGACAAGAATATATCACAAATGGGATGGCTGAACAAACAGGAGTTTATTCTTCTACAGTTTGGAAGACTAGAAATCCGAGTTCAAGGTGCCAGGCTGTAGGAGCTATGTGAAAGCCCCTTGACCTTGGGTTTCAGCTCTGTTTCTTGCTCCCAGCCCACTGAAGCTAGGGGCATCTCTTCACACAGGCAGCTACTGGCTTCTGAGGCTAACAAGGCTAAGGTCGACAAATAAAATGGCACAGTCCTGATGTTACCAATCCACATGGCAGACCATTAATTCAAGTCCATTGAAAGTCCCAAGGCAGGTTACTGAGCAACGACACAGCTACGTGCAGGGTTCAAGCATACCATAGGCTAGTGACCGTTCCCCAAGCTTTTCCTGATATACAGGAATCAGACAAAATCCCTAAGACAGCTACTCAGCTGCTCACAGTAGATTCCACCATGAAGTAGATTACCAGTCTCATCATGGGTAATACATCCTGCCCAGCCACTCAACCAGGACCACCCAAGATGACACACAAACTGAACTACCACAGTCTGTTCATAATCTCTGCTCATTTTTAAAATGGATTGTTTATCTTTTTGTTGTGGAAGTGTTGAAGTTTTCCATAAATTTCCCAGACT
>NW_006922260.1:1022324-1027520 GCF_000298275.1 Orycteropus afer afer | reverse complement strand
ACTGCTAACCAGAGTATCAGTGGTTCAAACCTACCAGCTGTTCCATGGAAGGAAGAAAGGGGAATCTACTTTTGTTAAGATTTACAGCCTCAGAAACCCAATGGGGGGGGGTCACTATGAATCCAAATCAACTTGATAGTAGTGAGTTGTTTTTGTTTTTTTGTTTGTTTTCCCCATTTAATGGATTTTTCTCCTAAGTCAAAGGTCAGCTAGCTATACTCTGGGGGGGTGGCGGCAAACCACTGCCACTCAGTTGATTCCAACTCATAGTGACTCCCTTTGGGTCTACAAGCCTACAATCTCTAGGGAAGCAGACTGTCTCATCTTTCTTATGGAGAGTGTCTCGTGGGTTTGAACTATAAACCTCTCAGCAGCCAAATATTTTAACCACTACACCACCAGAGCTCCTTTGTTCTCAATTCTACCCACTGGTCTATTACTCTGTTGTTGTACCAGTATCAGGCTGTTCTGACTACTTTTGCTGTATAGGAGGTTTTGATATCAAGAACTATGAGCCTTAATATTTTGTTTTTCTTCTTTAGTAGTGCTGTGCTTATCCAGGGTCTCTTCCTTTTCCATTTAAGTTTTGCCATCTCTTCAAATAATGATGATGAAATCTGTATAAAAATTGTATTATATCTGTAGAACACTTTGGGTAGTATTGATATTTTCACAATGTTAAGCATTCCTATCCATCAACATAGTATATTCTTCCATTCATATAGGATTCTTTTAGTTTCTTGTAGCACTGTTTTGTGGTTCTCTTTGTGTAAGCTCTTTGTGTCCCTAGAAAGATTTATTCCTAAATATTTTATGTTTTGGTAGGTATTTAAATGGTATTGTTTTCCTTATTTCCTTTTCAGAGATTTCTTTATTGATGTAGAGGAATTGAACTGATTTTTGTATGTTGGTCTTGTATCCTGACATTTTGCTAAATCTTTCCATTAGTTCTAGTAATTTTCTAACTGAGTTCCTTGTTTTTCTCTGTATAAGATCATGTCATTTGCAAAGAGAGATAGTTTGAATTATTTTTGCCAATTTGGATGTCTTTTACTTCTCTATCTTGCATAATTGCCCTGACTAGGACTTCCAGTAGGAGCTCTGGTGGTAGTGCCTAAGGCATTTGACTGCTGACCAGAAGGCTGGCAGTAAAAATCCTCCAGCCACTCATCAGAAGGAAGATAGGACAATCTGCTTCCATAGTGATAACTCCTTGGAAACACAAGGAGATGTTTCTGTGAGTTGGATCTGACTCAACAGCAGTGATTTTTAGGACTTCCAATACAATGTTGAATAGAAATAGTGATAAAGGGCATCTTTGCCTGGTTTCCATTTACAAGGGGAATTCTTTGAGTCTCTCTCCATTGAAAATAATGTTGGCTGTTGGTTTTGCATATATACCCTTCATTATGTTGAGGAAATTTCCTTCTACTCCTATTTTGGTGAGAATTTTTATCAGGAATGGGTGCTGGATTTTATCAAATGCATTTTCAACATCAATTGATATCATCATGTTGTTCTTTTACTTTCTTGTATTTATGTGATGGATTATGTTGATCGTTTTTCTAACATTGAACCATCCTTACATACCTGGTATGAATTCCACATGGGTATATAGTATATTTGATATAGTGTTGGATTCTATTGGCTAGGATTTTGTTGAAGATTTTTTTTGTCTTTAACCATGAGGGATATTCGTCTGCAGTTTTCATTTGTAATGGTTTCTTTGCCTGGTTTCGGTATCTGGGTTTTACTTGCTTCATACAATGAAAATGTCGATATGCAATCCCTTTCTATGTTCTGGAACAGCTTGAATAGGATAGGTGTCATCTCTTTTCTGAATGTCTCTTAGAATTTTCCAGTGAAGCCATCTGGGCCAGGAATTTTATTTTATTTTTTATGACCTGCTCAATTTCTTTCTTTGCTTTGGGTCTGTTCCAATTTTCTACCTCAGTCTGTGCTAGTTTCAGTAGGTCCTGTATTTCTAGAAATTTGTCCATTTTTCCCACATTTTCAAATTTGTTGGAGTATAGCTCTGGTAGCATAGGGTCTAAGGCGCTTGACTGCTAACCAGAAGGTTGGTGGTTCAAACCCACCAGCCACTCCTTGGAAGGAAGATGGGGCTTCTACTTCTGTAGTGATACTACCTTGGCAACCCAAAGACGGGTCTCTATGAGTCGGGGCTGACTAGATGGCACATAACAACAACAACAACAATAGGTATTTGTATTATTCTATTATTATCCTTTTTTATTGTGTTTGGTTCTATTGTGATGTCTTCCATTTAATTTATTATTCCTGTTATTTGCATCTTCTCTTTATTTTCCTTAGTCAAATTTGCCAGTGGTTTGTTGATTGCTAACCCTCCTAAAGAACCATCTTCTAGTCTTGTGAGTTTTCTCTATTGTTTTTTCTGTTTTCTTCTTCATTTATGTTTGCTGTGATCGTCATCATTTCCTTTCTCATGGAGACTATAATCTTTTTATGCTGCTCTTTTTCTAATTGTTGGATTTATTGGGTGAAGCTGTGGATTTTGGTCCTTTCTTTTTTGACATGTGCATTAATGGTTATAAATTGACTTCTGAATACTCCATTTTGCTGTGTCCCTAAAGTCTTGGTATGTTACAGTTTTATTCACATTTGTATCTGAGAAATTTTTTATTTTACGCTTCATTTGTTTTACCAAGTGATTCTTTTTTTTTGTGGGCGGGGTATTTATTTATTCATTTATTTATCTATTTATTTTAATGTTACATGTACATTTAGTTTCACTCCCCATTTATCATGCTCAATCCTGACCCAGTCTCCTCTCCTACCTGCCCAGTAACCATCTCTCTGTGCCTCTCATATTTATGCACTTCTGTTTGTCCCACATTTCCTTCATGTGAATATTGCCCCTCTGGTGCCCCATGGCCTATTGCTCTAAGGAATGTATTTTCATGGGGTATGTGGGTATTTCACCCTGGATTAAGTGGTCTGCATGTACATCTTGTTAACTATTGGGCTGAGAGCCAGCCCCTGGAGTGAGTTTTATTCCAGGCACAGAATGTATTCCAGTGCCGTAGTATTGGGGGTCTCACCAGACTCCATCTGACAAGTAATTCTGGTCATTATTGAGTTTTTGGATTTTGTTTCATGTTTTTCTTCCCACTCTATCCAGGATCACCAGATTTGATCCTTTCCTGAGTAGTTGGTGTTGGTTGCTGGGCACCATCTACCTCTTCTGGTCTCAAAGGGTATCATGTCCTAGGACTGATTGCTTCAAAATGCCCTTTTTTTTTTTTTTTCCACTCTTCTCCACTTCTGACACTAGGAGGCTATTGGGTGCATCTTAGATGGCCACTTGAAAGCTTTTAAGACCCACGTTTCTACTAACCAATGTAGGATGAGGAACACAACTTTTATGTATTTTCTTGTGCCAATTGAGTCTGGTGTCCCAAAGTACTATGGTCCTGAGACAGTAGATCTGTTGGATCTGTCTCCCAGAGTGTTTGGGTGTTTGTGAGAGATTGTTCTGTCTGTCTTCTATTGTTTCTGTAAAGATTGCAGGTATTTTTAATCACTGGTTTCTGTGCAAGATTAGCATGTACTGAATCTATCCTTGGTCTAGAGTATACTCCTGTTCACTGACCCCTATCTGATCCTCTCAGGTGTTTATGTGTTTATCTGTACCCTGGTGTTTGGTGTTAATGGTAATGCAGTATTGTGGGCACACTGGTTGGTATTAGCATCTGTCATCTATCTCCTATGTGCACAGTTCAGTGTCTAAGTGGTTCTTGAGCAGTATGTTATTCAACTTCCATGTATTTGAGTTTATCCTTGCTATTCCAATTGTTGATTTATCATTTTATGCTGTTGTGATCTGAGAAGATGCTTTGTGTTATTTCAATGTTTCTTAATTTATTGAGGCTTAATTTGTGGCCTAATATATGGTCTATTCTGGAGAATGATCCATGTGCACTGGAAAAAAAAATGTGTGATGTGCTTTTGTTAAGTGGAGAGCTCTGTATATGTCTATGATATAACCTCATATATCGATTATGCTGTTGAGACTTTTTGCGCCTTAGTTTTTTTTTTTTTTTTCTATTTCTCCTGTCCTTCATCAAAAGTAGTGTGTTAAGGTCTCTTTCTATTATTGTAGCATTGTCTGTCTATCCTTTCAGTTAAGTTATTGTTTGCTTAATGTATTTTGGAGCTTTTTCAATGGGTGCATAGGTATTTATTATGGTTATGTCCTCTTTGTCTTTTGACTATTTCATCATTCTTGTCTCTTATGCTGGATTACGCTTTGAAGTCTATTTTATCAAAAATTAATATTGCTTCTGCTGCTCTAGTTTGATTTCTATTAGCTTGAATTATATTTTTTTTCCATCTCTTTATTTTTCATTTATTTTGTATCTTTGTGTCTAACGTGAGTCTCTTATAGGCAGCATATTAATGAGTCTTGTTTTCTGTTTTCTTATCTAATCTGTCACTCTTTTTTTCTCTTGACTGGTGAATTAAATGTATTTACACTTTATGTAATTATTGATAGGTATGGGTTTAGTGTTGCCAATTTTTTTTTTTTTTTTTGGTGGTGCTGATGTTTTCTTTGTTACAAATATTTTTCTTTGTTGATTTCTTTTTTCTTATCAAATTTTCTTTCCCCTTTCTTCATTATTGTTCATTTTGTGTACACTAAATCCTTGTGATTTTCTTTCTTATTTTAATTACAATGCTTATACATTTTCTTTGTGTTCCTGTAGTAAATTTTTATTTTCCTGTGTTTGGAGCAGTTTGTTCTATATTGGCATTGTCTTACCATCCTCTTCATATGAGTGTTCTTTAGTTATCCATTTATTCCTTCTATTTACTTTGTAGTTGGTATCATGTACAGATTTACTTCTCCAATTCTCCATTCTCCATTTTGTAAACTTATTTTAGATTTGAGAATTATTTTTCCAGCTTTGTTTCTGGGTGGTGTTGTCACATGTCAAAACTTTAAATTGTTGAATTCTGTTGTTGGTTTTCTGTTGGAAGGATTCCCTTTGGCAATTCTTATAGATTTGATCTGGTTTTTACAAATTCCTTTCATTTCTGTTTGTCTGGGAATAGCCTCACATCATCAGCATATTTGAGGGACATTTTTTGCTGGGTATAAAATTCTTGGTTGGCATTTTTTTCCCCTTCAACATTGTGTGTGTGTGTATGTGTATA
>NW_006922260.1:1020639-1021154 GCF_000298275.1 Orycteropus afer afer | reverse complement strand
TTTTGATATATCCTGATGAGTAAGGCAGTTGTGCTTCTTTGATTGCTAGCTTGGCAGTATTGGGGCACTCCTTAGCCATCTTTGGTGGGTACAGGTTTCTGTTTGACAAGAAGCTGAGCAGCAGTTGGAATTAACTGGTGTTGTCCACCATGTGTTAATGATCCACTGATGTAGGAGTTGATAGTGGTTCTTATCCACTGGGTGAGGTTTTCAGGACCATGGAGATAGCTGACTAGATGAGAGTTAATAGCGTCTTCTTTGAATTCCTCCTGGTTTGTCTATATTATTTTATTATTATTGCCATGTGGATTCTGTGAAGTAATTTTTTCTTCATCTGTCTCTTTTCAAAACATCCACACTTCATTCAGTCCCAGCCGCTTCTCTCCCCAGTTGCTAATATTGCACCCTTTGCTTTTCTGATCATTTGTTGTTGTTGTTGTTATGTGCCGTCGAGTCAGACCTGACTCATAGCGACCCCTCCTTGGGTTTCTGAGGCAGTATCACTACGGAAGTAG
>NW_006922260.1:1015530-1016769 GCF_000298275.1 Orycteropus afer afer | reverse complement strand
TCCAAATTGTAAGAATAAACTCCTGTTTGTCTAAGGCCTATCTCATTTGTGGTATATTCCTGTCAGAGTGGCACTAGGTAACCAGAACATGGTGTTTGGAATACAAAAATTGGAAACTGAAAATAATTATGAGTAGTTGGAAAACATGGCCTTGGTGATAGAAATGATGCTGGAGAATGCATGATAGAATTTTGCAAAATCAATGATTTATTCATTGGAAAACTTTTGTTCCAACAACATAAATGGTGGCTATACACATGGACTTCCCCAGATGGACTGCACAGGAATTAGAGTGACTATATCTGTGGAAAGAGGTGATGGAGTAACTCAATATCTTCAGCCAAACAAGGCCTGGAGCTGGTTTTGGAACAGACTATTAATTATTCATATGCAAACTCAAGTTGAAGATGAAGACAATTAAACCAAGTCAATGAGAGCCAAAACATGACCTTGAATATATCCCTCCTGAATTTAGAGATCATCTAAAGAATAGATTTGATGCATTGAACACCAACGAACAAAAACCAGAGGAATTGTGGGATGATATCAAGAACTCATCCTTGAAGAAAGCAAAAGGTCATTAAAAGGACAGGAAAGGAAGAAAAGAACAAAATGAATGCTAAAAGAGACTCTGAAACTTTCTCCTGAATGGAGAGTTCAAGTTCTATCGCCAATGGCTAAAGTGAATGGAAGAAATGACTCGATAAAGGAGCTGAACAAGGAATTGAAAGAGCAGCTCAAGAAGAAAAAGTCGATTATTATAAGGAAATGTGAAAACTCCTGGTGTTAGAAAACCAAAAGGGAAGAAGTCATTTGGCATTAATCAAGCTGAAAGAAATGAAGGAAAAAAAAAAAAAATTCAACAAAGAGTTGCAATATTGAAAGATTCTATGGGTAACAAAATGAATGATGCAGGAAACATCAAAAGAAGATGGAAGGAATACACAGTCACTGTACCAAAAATAATTGGTCAATGTTCATCCATTTCAGGAAGTGCCATATGATCAAGAACCACTGATATTAAAGGAAGATATTATCAAGAACCACTGATATTGAAGAAAGAAGTCCAAGCTTCATGGAAGAATTGATGAAAAACAATGCTCCAGCAACTGACACAATATGCAGTGATGTTTCAAGTAACAGATGCCTCATTGGAGACACTCATTCACCTATGCCAAGAAATTTTGAAGACAGCTACCTGACCAACTGCTTGAACAATTTCTCTTAGAAAGATCAACA
>NW_006922260.1:1012721-1014980 GCF_000298275.1 Orycteropus afer afer | reverse complement strand
TTGATACCTGACCTTAACTATCACAACACCCCAAATAGGCATGGATAATGAGATTTACAAAACATCACAGAATGGAGGACAATGGCTAGAAAGGCTACATCAAGCAATTCACTGTACCAACTGACTTGAAGACATCCATATTTGCACCCATTTCAAAGAAAAGTGATTCCCCCTGAATATGGAAATTATTGAACTATATCACTAATATCACACACATGTACATTCTTGATAAAGATAATTAAAAAATGGTTGATCAGTATATTAACAGAGAACTTGCAGAAATACAAGCTGAATTCAGAAGAGGATGTGGAATGAGGGATATCATTGGTGATGTCAGATGGATCTTGGCTGAAAGAAAAGAATATTAGAAAGTTGTTTACTTGTGAGTTATTGATTATGCAAAAGCATTTGACTGCATGGATCATAACAAATTATAGATAACATTCAGAAGAACTTGAATTCCAGGAAACTTAATTATGCTCACAAGGAAAGTGTACATAGACCAGGAAGCTATTGTTCAAACAGAACAATGAGATACTGCATGGTTTAAAATCAGGAAGGGAGCACATCAGTGTTATAGCTTTCACCATGCTTATTCAATCTGTATTCTGAGAAAATAATATGAGAAGCTGGACTATATGAAGAAGAGCATGGCATCAAGAAGAAATTAGCAAAAAAAAAAAAAACAAGCCTCCAGGCATTGACGGAATACCTATTGAGTTGTTTCAACAAATAGATGTCATCCTGAGACACTCACTTGACTATGACAAGAGATTTGGAAGACAGCTACACGGCCAACTGACTGGAAGAGATGCATGTTTGTACCCACACCAAAGAAAGTTTCTCCCACAGAATGCGGAAATTATTGAACAATATCATTAATATCACATCCAAGTAAAACTTAGTGAAGATAATTCCAAAATGATTGCAACAGTATTATTCTGGTTACCTAGTGCCACTCTGACAAGAATATACCACATGGGTTGGCTTGAACAAACAGGAGTTTATTCTCTTACAGTTCAAGAGGTTAGAAGTCCAAGTTCAAAATGCTAAGCTCTAGGAGCTGTGTAAAAGCCCCTCAACTTTGGGGTTCAGCTCTGCCTCTTGCTCCCTGCCCACTGAAGCTAGAGGCATCTCTTCACTCAGGCAGCTACTGGCTGCTGAGGCTAACAAGGCAAGGTCAACAAATAAAATGCCACAGTCCCGATGTTACCAAACCACACAGCAAGCCATTAATTCAAGTCCATTGAAAGTCCCAAGTTTGGCAGGGCATGGCAGGCTGCTGACAATGACACAGCTACATACAGTTCAAGCAAGCCATAAGCTAGACACCATTCCCCCAAGCTTCTCCTTATATACAGGAAGCAGACCAAATCCTTAGGACAGCTACTTAGCAGCTCACAGTAGATTCCACCATGGAATTGATTACCAATCTCATCATGGGGAATACTACACCTAGCTGCCCAGCCACTCAACCAGGCCTAGCCAAGTTGACACACAAACTTAACCACAAGTATATTGACAGAGAACTTCCAAAAATGTAAGCTAGATTCAGAAGAGGATGTGGAATGAGGGATGTATTTGCTGATGTCAAATGGATCTTGGCTGAAAGAAAAGATTACCAGAAAGATGTTTACTTATGTTTGGTTGACTATGCCAAAGCATTCAAATGTGTGGTTCATAACAAATTATGGATAACATTGAGAATAATTGGAATTCCAGAACACTTAATTGTACTCATGAGAAACCTGTATATAGACCATTCACTGGAGAAGAATATTATGCTTGGTAAAGGGGTGGGTCAACAAAAATGGGGAAGGCCCCTGATAAGGTGTATTGACACAGTGGCTGCAACAATAGGCTCAGGTATGGCAAGTATTGTGAGGCTGGCACAAGACTGGGCAGTGTTTCATTTGTTGCATATAGGGTCACTAAGAGTCCGAGTCAACTTAATAGCACCGAACAAAAACTAACAACATGGAAATACCTAAAGCTAAATGACATGATTTCTGCTATTTATTTCATAATGATTGGGTTGATGGAGTATATGGGACATATATGAAATATAATTAACCATAGCTTGATTTTTCTTGATACAAGGGTAATTGTTGTTGTTGTTGTTGTTATGTGCCGTCGAGTCGGCCCCGACTCATAGCGACCCCTCCTTGGGTTTCCTAGGCAGTATCACTACGGAAGTAGATTGCCCCATCTTCCTTCCGAGGAGTGGCTGGTGGGTTTGAACCGCCAGCCTTCTGGTTA
>NW_006922260.1:1010226-1011766 GCF_000298275.1 Orycteropus afer afer | reverse complement strand
TGTTGAGTCAGACCTGATTAATAGCGACCCTCCTTGGGTTTCCGAGGCAGTATCACTACGGAAGTAGATTGCCCCATCTTCCTTCCAAGGAGTGGCTGTTGGGTTTGAACTGCCAGCCTTCTGGTTAGCAGTCAAGTGCCTTAGGAACTATGCTACCAGAGCTCTTGTGGTAGTGCATGGTATAGTCAATATTGTTCACAAACACCACAGTTCAATTACATCAGTTCTTCTTCAATTTTCCTTATCCATTGTCCATCTTTCAAATGCATATGACGTGATAGAAAATATCATGGTTTGGGCCAGCTCTTTAATTCTTTAAAGGGGTCTTTTGCAGCAGATTTACCCAATGAAATATGTCATTTCATTCTTGACTGCTGCCTCCTTGTACATTGATTGAGGATTCAAGTAAAATGAAATCCTTGACAGCTTCAAACTTTTATCCATTTATCATGATGCAGCGTATTCATCCAGTTGTGATGATTTTTGCTTTGTTTATTCTGAGATGTAATCCATACTGAAGGCTGTAATCTTTGATCTTCATCAGTTTATGATTTGAGTCGTCTTTACTTTCACAGCAAGCAAGATTATGCCATCAGCAAATCACAGCTTGGCATTGACTCTCTCCAATCCTGATGCCAAGTATTTCTGGATAATCAGGGTTCTTGGATTATTTATTACTTCATCATATACACTGAGTGAATATCATAAATGAATACAAACCTTACATACAACTTTCCTGACTTTAAACCATGCAGTATTCCCTTGTTCTGTCCAAACAACTGCCTCTTGTTCTATGTGAAGTTTCTACATGAGCACAATTAAGTGTTCTGTAATTTCCATTCTTCCCAATATTATCCATGATTTGTTACACCACAAAATTGAATGCCTTCTCATAGTCAATAAAACACAGGTAAAAGTCTTTCTTGTATTCTTTGTTTTCAGCCAAGATCAATTTGACATCAACAATGCTATCCTTCATTCCATGCCCTCTTCTGAATCCTATATGAATTTCTAGCAGTTCTATGTACTGCTGCAGATTTTTTTTAACCTATCTCCAGCAAAATTTTACTTTTATGTGATAATAATATTGTTTGATAATTTCTGAATTTTGTTGGATCATCTTTCTTGGGAATGACACAAACATGGATCTCTTCCTGTTGCTTGGACAGGTACCTGTCTTCCCAATTTCTTGGCATAAACTAGTAAGCACTTCTAGTGTTGCATGCATTCACTGAAATAAAAATCACTGCCTTCGAGTTGGTCTCGATTCATAGTGACCCCTCCTTAGATTTCCGAGGCAGTATCTGTATGGAAGGAAGTAGATTGCCCAGTCCTCCTTCCGAGGTGTGGTTGGTGGGTATGAACCGCCAGCCTTCTGGTTAGCGGTCAAAAGCCTTAGGCACTATACCACCAGGGGTCCCTCATTGAAACTAATCAATTGGTATTCCATCACTTCCTGGAGTGTTGTTTTAGGCCAAAACCTTCAATGCATTGTCATTCATATACATCATCATCTCATAAATATAGAGTCACCAGGGAG
>NW_006922260.1:1008781-1009276 GCF_000298275.1 Orycteropus afer afer | reverse complement strand
GTTTTAAGGTTGTTGTTGTTGTTGTTACGTGCCGTCAAGTCAGACCTGACTTAAGTTTAGTTCCAGATCAGGAGTATAAAATTGATTTAAAAAAACAAACAAGAAAAAAATAAATAAACAGACACATTCTGGCTACAGTAGAGCCATTAACAAAATCACTTTTCTCAAATTGTTATTAATGATTATTTATATACTTTTAATATCCATGTGAAATTCATGAAAGTATTGTTTTTATTAAATAGTGAAGAAAAATAAAAACTAGTCCTAAGCAGTTTATAATCCAGATAATGCTATTATCTGGAATAATGCTATTGAAAACTGTACAATATCCTTGGATAGTTTTAGGGTGAGAATCAAGGCTAGCTGCTTTGTAAAATCAGAAGCAAATCCAACATTTCAAAATAATTTACACAAATAAGTTTAAAATTCTTTATATTGTTTCCAAATCTTGAATTAAAAACTTATTATTTTTTGTTTGGTTTCCCTTATTTTTAT
>NW_006922260.1:1000325-1006626 GCF_000298275.1 Orycteropus afer afer | reverse complement strand
TTGCATTACCCAAGTACTGAATATCATAATCGGTTCTCTCACAGTACGCCTTAGTAATTGAAAACAAAAAACATTAAAATAAGAATAACAAAAATCTGAAATCTGTGAAGTTGGACTGAGTCAAAACTTAAGACTACATATTAATATTTGCACATTCATTTCTTAGAAGGTGTTTTACTTATGCCATTGCTTTTATTCCCATTTATCTTGAAAGACCCGGTGAAATTGACTTGTAGAAAAATTTTAAAATATTTTTATGTATTTTTTCCCATATTGCAGAATGAAATCTCTATTATTTAAAACTCTATCTTTCACCAACTTAGTTTTTATGGCTCACTACATTTCACCTTAGCCCTTATATAAGAATAACAAAGAAAACAAGGAGGTGATATTGCAGACTCAAGCTCTACTCATTTTTAAGCCCTGCTGTTAATGCATTTTGATAAAGGGCAGGTTGCAAATCTGAACCCAGTATATTAATGCTGAAACTATTCATTTGGCAAAACCGTTCATGTGAAAAATGTATAAGCAAATGATATCAAGTGAGCCACTTACTCAGAAGGAAAAGCTGTCACTAATGCTCCACCTATCAGCCAGTTTAAAATTTCTGGTTTCAAATATATATTTATATTTCCTCTAATAATGGAGTGACTCCTAGATTAGAAAAATGTGCCTATTTTAATGGTAGGATGGGAGGAGAGACTGGTTGACTCATGGATTTGAGAATATAACAAAATGTTTAACTCAAACAGCAATTACCTTTATCCAGCCTCAAACCTTAACCCCAATCTGGCCCAGTAGTATACTTAGAAGCAGTATTATGCATGATAGGAGAATCAAGAATCTAAAGCTTTGTTGTGATTTTTAGGTATGAAAGGTTATGGGGAGTTGTATGGGCTATAAGTAATCAGATTTTTTTTTCAGTATCTATTAAAAATTAAATATTATTGTGACCTCTGAGATGGAGGGACACAACCTATTTTACAACTATTTAGAAATTTTTCTTTGCATCTTGAAATTCTTTAGATCACACTCTGGCCTAACTTAACTTTAACTTATATTAAAAGTACTGTTTTCGAATAAGATCTATGTGCCATTTTTCTCACTTTTATACTTTTAATCTGATGTATAACAAATATATATTCATATATATGAATAACAGTCTTTTAATAAATACTATTAGTCTTTTAATAATTATCATTCTTTCAATAAATAATAAATGAGCATCAACTATAGGTGACTGTGCTGTTGTCAGTGACAAAGGTGACATATTTAAGGCCAGAAATGATGCTAGAACTTGTATATTAAAAGGAGCCATTGAACCCAGGAGCTCTGGTAGCATAGTGCCTAAGGCACTTAACTGCTAACAGAGGTCTAGAGGCTAAAACCTACCAGCCACTTCTCAGAAGGAAGGTTGGGCAATCTACTTCCATAGGGATACTGCCTTGGACACCTAAGGAGGGGTCGCTAATAAGTCGGATATGACTCGACTGCACAAAACAACCATCATTGAACTCATCCAGCCAAAACAATTCATTATATCATCAGGAAAGCCACTTTTTCACTCTGTGGACTTCTGACAAGAGATATAGATTGTTTTCTTTGTGTTTAAAATAAGATATTCCATTACTCCTGATTTTATAGAGTCATTAGCTAGTGTTTGTGTAAGTAAGGATGTTTATGAAACAATACTATCTTCATATTTTTTTAAGAAATTAGTATAAAATCTATAATACCTATAATGATTTTTATGTTCTAGTGAAAATACATACTTAAGGTTTAAAAATATGTACTTAAGTTTTCATTGTTTTTAACAAAATTATTACTATTAAAAGGGAGTACACCTTCTCTATTTCCAACAAAAAATATCAAATGAGAAGGATTTTACTATTAAAAACATTGGAATATATTAAATATTATCATCATAGCCTCTAAGTTTTTTTTTTTTTTTTTGCAGTGTAATTTAAATCAAAAGAGATTTGTTTATCCATGCACCTTAAGAATCAAGAAATATTGCTTAACTTAAGTCAGAGAAAAGTTAAAAAAAAATATTTATGTAATACATAAAAGCTCTCAAATTACAAAAATTCTTCAAGCCTCTTTCTCTGATTCCATCACAAGAGAGAAACAATCTTTAAGTCTGATGTTAATATATTTTAGGCTAAGGAATACATTGAAATAATCATTCTCCATTTTGATTGACCCATTTATATATTTATTTTTCAAATGGTAATATTTTGATTCTGGGCATTGCATGCTATATATTTAAAATCCTACAGAAAAATAAATCAGCTATGTGAAAATTTATATCCCCCTTATTTCTCACATGTAAATTTGTTTTTGTTTCATTTTGTTTTGAATTTCAATGCTTTCAAAGTTAGTAGAATTAAGTATTAAGTAGTTTTTTTTTTTTTTTTTCTTCTCAATAAGTCATAGGATAAAAAAGTGAATAGACATTACTGGATAAGAAATAATAAACATTTTTTAGGAAACCTAGTTTGCTTAAAATTTTACTGCATAATTTAAATATATGGCACTTTTTTTATTCATTGAAAAAGAATCTATTGTTGCTGTTAGGTGCTGTTGAGTCATCTCTGAATCACAGTGACCCACCCTATGCACAGTAGAACAAAACACTGCCCACTCTTGTGCCAGCCTCATGATCGTTAGTATACCTGAGACCATCATTGCAACCATGGTGTCATCAATCCATCTTGTTGAGGACCCTCTCCTTCTTCGTTGACCCTCCACTTTACCAAGCATGATATCTTTCTCCAGGAAATGGTTCCTTCTGACAACATGACCAAATTAGGTGAGACAATGGCTGGCCATTCTCACTTCCAAGAAACATTCCAGCTGCACTTCTTCCAGGACACATTGGTTAGTCCTTTTAGCAGACCATGGTACTCTTAACATTCTTCTTCAATACCGCAACTCAAAAGCATCAACTCTTCTCCAATCTTCCTTGTTCATTATCCAGTTCTCACATACATGTGAGGTGATTGAAAATACCATGGCTTGGGTTAGGAGCACCTTAATCTTCAAGGAGACGTCTTTGCTCTTCATCACTTGAAAAAGGTCTTTTGCAACAGATTTGCCAATGCAATATGCCATCTGATGTCTTGACTGCTGCTTCCAATGGTGTTGATTATAGAACCAAGTAATATGAAATCCTCGACAACTTCAATCTTTTCTCCATCCACCGTGAAGATGTTTATTGGACCAGTTGTGAGGATTTTTATTTTCTTAATATTGAGGTGCAATCAATACCACAGACTGTAGTCTTTAATCTTCACCAGTAAGTGCTTCAAGTCATCCTCACTTTCAGCAAGCAAAATTGTGTCATCTGTGTATCCCAGGGCCTAACCTTAATATAGAGCCACTTCCAAGTGAAAGGCAGCTTCCAAGACCCAGGCCTGCCTACCTTAGGCCCCAGCCCTAATATAGAGCCACACCTAAGCAAAAAGCAGCCTCCAATCCCTGAGCCCACCTACCTTAGACCCCAGCCTTAATATAGAGCTCCTTCCAAGTGAAAAGCAGCTTCCATACCCCAGGCCTGCTTACCTCAGGATTGACCTTATTATAGAGACACCTGTAATGGAAAAACAGCTCCCAGCCCCGGCCCCATCTGCCTTTGGCCCTGGACTTAAAATGGAACTGCCCCCAACAAAAAGCAGCCTCCAAGCCCTGGATCCACTTACCTCAGGCCCCATCCTTAATAAAGAGCTGCCTCCAAGCAAAAAGAAGTCCCCTAGCCCTGAGCCACACTACCTCAGGCTCCAGCCTTAATATACAGCCACACTCAGTGAAAAAAGAGCCTCCAAGCTCTGGGCCTGCCTATCTCAAGCCCCAACCTTAATATAGAGCCACCTCCAAAGGAAAAGTAGCCCCCATCCCAAGGCCCAACTACCTTGGGCCCCAGCTTTATAATGTTGTTGTTGTTGTTATGTGCCGTCGAGTGGGCCCGACTCATAGCGACCCCTCCTTGGGTTTCCGAGGCAGTATCACTACGGAAGTAGGATTGCCCAA
This sequence comes from Orycteropus afer afer, assembly GCF_000298275.1. Lineage (NCBI taxonomy): Eukaryota > Metazoa > Chordata > Mammalia > Tubulidentata > Orycteropodidae > Orycteropus > Orycteropus afer. The sequence goes on along the minus strand of NW_006922260.1, from coordinate 1,002,597 downwards.
CCTTCCTTCCGAGGAGTGGCTAGTGGGTTTGAATCACCAGCCTTCTGGTTAGCAGTCAAGTGCTTTAGCCACTATGCTACCAGAGCTCCTAGCCTTAGAATACAGCCAGTGAAAAGCAGCCAGAAAGCCCCGGCCTTAAAATAGAATCTGTTGGGCAACAAATTGTCTTCCCATTTTCCAGATGAAGAGAATGAATCTGCAAAAGACTAAAATGAGGTTGCTCTAATGTACATTGAAATCTGTGCCTCTTCATGGAAGTGTACACATTTTCCCACATACTATACCATATTTCAGGACAGAAAATATTATTTCATTTAAACTGTTACTATAATAATAATTCTTAGCATCAAACATTCCCTTAAAATTTTAAGAGCAACAAAATAGTCCAGAAATTCAAAATAATTATAAAAAATGTTTTCAAGTGCATTTTTCCATGACAAAAAATTACCATTTTGGGTTACCCAAGAACAAGGATTAATTTTGCTTCCTGTTATGAATAAATAAAAACAAACTAGTATAGGCTCAATTCAAAGCAACTAACTCAAAGTCCTGGAGAGTGAAGAGAAGCAGAATGTACTGATGAAGAATATGCACAGAGTTGGAGAAAGAGAGATGCAATCAAATATTTGCATTTTTTTCTTTCAAACTTGGACTAGGTGTTATACATATGGTATGCACAGGGATTGATGGTGACACTTGGGAAAATTCAGTCTTTACTACCTGGGCAGCCAGAAAAAAGAATCTAGGTAACTATGAATATTAATTTTAGAAAAATAGTAACAAATAGAAAAGAAAGAGTTTGAGAGGGAATTTGCAAACCAGGCCTCCCCACATTTTGACTGAACCCTGAATTATGCATGCAGGAAAAACATATTTAAATAAACCCAGTTAAAGGCGCAAGAGCTGAACTGAGATCAATGCTGACATTCAAAACACAAATCGTGAATTAAACCCAGCCAAAAATTTTCTTGTTAAAATTAAGGGAAGATAAGTTCACTGGCCAAAATAACCCCAAATCTCCACAACTCAAAAATTTTTAATCCAAGACACAATCCAAAATTAACTGAAATATTAAAAATCAAAAAATGCAACACATTTTTAGAAGAAAAGAAAAGCAATTGACATATAAATTGGAAATAAACAAGATGTTGGATTAATAGAAAAACATGTTAAAGCAGCTGTTGTAACTATCTCCAAAGAAACACTTTCAGTGAATGAAAATCTCATCAGAGAACTGTCATATCTCAGCAGAAAAATACAATTAACCAAAAGGAGCCGAATACAATTTCTACATTAAAATGATTACTAATGATACATCAAAAAGGGCTGTGATTGAATGCAAGGTCAAAGTTGTCCTTGTATTGTTGTCCTTGAAGGAAAACTTATTTAGATAACATCAGTAAAATGCAAATGACATGGTGTTTCAGAATGCAATGAGAAATATTCAGACAAGATGTTGCTCAGTGATCTCCTGTAACAAGAAAGCTAACATCAAAGTGTTCCCATCTAATTTGAGTTTTGAAGAGATTGAATAAAATAGGAATGCTATTATAAAGGATAGAAAATGTTATTGAACAAGATTAAAGAGATAAAATGATGAAGCTCTTCAGCTCTCTCATTAGTTATATCTTAAAATTTAAACTCCAGATATATGTATATGATGGATGAGAATTTATGATAAAAACCAGGAAGCATCCTAATATCAGAAATGGAGAGAAAAACTCTATTACTACTATGATTGGCACATCTAAAAAATTAAAAGCAGAAAAGAGTGAAAAAAAATATGTGAGACTACACAACATTAAAAAATAAAAACTACTTTAAGGAAGCAAATTTTATACAATTTAGCTTAGTCAAAAAATGGAAAACTTCATTACATTAGTCAAACCTGATCTGCTGCTTGTTTTTGTAAACAAAGCTTGATTGTAACCAAGTTACACCCATTAATTTGTATATTGTCTGGGGCTGCCATACTGACATAGGTGAATATTTGTGATGGAGACCATAAAACCTACAGCTTACTCTCTTGCCTTCTACTGTCAGTAGGACTTTAACTAATTATCCTAAATTAATCAACTAAAATATTGAGAAAAAGTAGGTGATTATCTTGTATTGTTGTTGTTGTTATGTGCCATCGAGTTGGACCTGACTCATAGCGACCCTCCTTGGGTTTCTGAGGCAATATCACTACAGAAGTAGATTGCCCCATCTTCCTTCCAAGGAGTGGCTGGTGGGTTTGAACCTCCAGCCTTCTGGTTAGCAGTCAAGTGCC
>NW_006922260.1:996606-999455 GCF_000298275.1 Orycteropus afer afer | reverse complement strand
ACGTGAGAGAGAGTGGGAACCTCCCAGAACATTGTATTGTGCCACGCCCAACAGAAATACTCCAGGTGGGCGACTTTAAAATCAGGATCTCCTCAGTTGCTAATAGCAATTCCCACCTTGGAGTTTACAAAGACTTATGGGTAGAAAAGCCACACTAAGTAATTTACTACACCGCAACTGCCTAGGAAACCCAAGGGAGGGTCACTATGATTTGGGTCCAACTCGACAGCACATAACAACAACAAAAACATACAGTGAGTGGTATACATTAAAAATAAAAATATTAAGCACCTGACATTCAAGAAATTAAGAGAAACCTTCATTAGTCAATAAGCACCAAATGTTAGTATACAATTTAGACCATAATTTAATGTTGAAATAGTTGATGAATTAAGAAATTAATGTATAATTTAAACACTGTAGCAATGAAACATTGCTAATACTAGTTATTAAAGGACACTGACATAGCTACATTGTCATAAACATATCATGACATATCATAAAAAAATGGGGCCCATTTTTTTCCCCTGGGTATAGAGAACAAGTCAAGATCATGGTAAAAACATTTCCAATTCTTAATGAAACAACATAATGCCAAATTTCAGTTTTTTGTAGTCTTTAGATTTAACATTTTTGTGATGCTTAATACTATCAGTCTTTTAGAAATCTAAGATTGAAATTATTAATGAAATATATATACATATTTTGTTTTGAAAAATTGTTATTGGTGTTGATAGGTGTCCTCCTGTTGGCTCTGACTCATAGTGACCCCATGTACAAAAGAAGGAAACACCGCCCAGTCCTGTACCAGCCTCACAATCTTTGTTATGCCTGAGCCCATAATTATAGCCATTGTATCAATCAATCCTTCTTGTTGAAGGCCTTTCCCTGTTTCACTGAATCTCCACTTTACAAAACATGATATCCTTCTCCAGGGAATGGAGACAACATGACCAAAGTAGGTGAGAAGTTCGGCCATTCTCATTTCCAAGAAGAATTCCTACTGTGTTTCCTTCAGGACAGATTTGTTCATTCTTTTGGCAGTTCATGGTACTTTCAGGTTTTTTTGCCAACACCACAAGTCAAAAGTATCAACTCTTCTTTGGTTTTCCTTATTCATTGTCCAGCTTTCATATGCATTTTGAGGCTATTGAAAGTACCATAGCTTGGGGTTAGACACATCTTAGTTTGGAAAGAGACATCTTTGCTCTTCATTACTTTAAAGAGGTTTTTGCAGATTTGCCCAGTGCAATACATTTTCTGATTTCTTGACTGCTGCTTCCATTAGTGTTGATTGTGGAGCCAAGTAACATGAAATCTTTGACAACTTCAAGCTTTTCTCCACTTATTGTAATGCTGCTTATTGGTCTGGTTGTGAGGATTTTCGTTTTCTTTAAATGGCAGTGGGTTTGGTTTTGTTTAATGAATACATAAATGCATTCCACTAAAATAAATGGTATCAGACTTTCATTACTTAATTCTTTTCTCTAATTCTCCCAGCAACAGAGCAATAGTTCATAGGAATGGAAAAAGCAAAACAGTCTACTGGTCAAATTGAAAGAATGTTTGGTACTTCATATAGTGGTACATACTCTGGTAGCATAGTATCTAAGGCACTTGACTGCTCACCAGAAGGCTGGTGGTTCAAACCCACCAATGACTCCTTGGAAGGAAGGTTGGGCAATCTATTTCCATAGTGATACTGCTTGGGAAACCCAAGGAGGGGTTGCTATGAGTTGTGTCCGACTCAACAGCACATAACAACAACAACAACAATACCTTATTAACTTTTCAAAAGAAATATGAATCTCTTCTAGTCAGTTAGAAGAAATATGGATCCATATTTGTACCCAATTCATAGGGAATTGACCCTACAGAATGTGGAAATTATTGAATAGTATAATTGATATCACACAGAAGTATGAAAATATATTTTCGTTAAAGTGTAATCCATACTAGAGATTGTAGTCTTTAATTATCAATAAGTGCTTCAAGTAATCTTAACTTTCAGCAATTAAGGTTTTGTTGTCTGCATATCACAGGTTGTTAATGAGTCTTCCTCCAATCCTGATACTGCATTTTTCTTCATATAGTCCAGGTTCTTGGATCATTTGCTCAGTATAGAGATTGAATAAGTATGGTGAAAAGATATAACCCTGACACACTCCATTCCTGATTTTAAACCATGCAGTGTCCCCTTTTTCTGTCGAACAACAGCATCCTTGTTTATATACAGGTTCCTCACAGGCACAATTAAGTGTTCTGGAATTCCCATTCTTCTCAATGGTGTCTATAATTTATTATGATCCACACAGTTGAATGCTTTTGTATAGTAAACAAACACAAGGAAACATCTTTCTGTTGTTCTTTGGTTTCAGCCAAGATATATCTGATGTCAGCAATGACATCTCTTTTTCCATGTTCTTTTCTGAATCCAGCTTGCATTTCTGGAAATTCACTGTCAATATAATTATGCAATCATTTTTAAATTAACTTCAGTAATATTTTACTTGTATGAGATATCAATGATATTATTCAATAATTTCCACATTCTATGGGATCAATTCTCTATGAAATGGGTATAAGTACCCACTACATCACCAGAGCTCCTTTAGTACGACTAATCTATACCTTCTTAAGAGTATATATATGGTTAATAGGGAGCTCTGGTGGCATAGTTCCTAAGGCATTTGACTGCTAACCAGGAAGCGGGTGGTTCAAATCCACCAGCCACTCCTCAGAAGGAAAATTGGGCAATCTACTTTTGTAGTGATACTGCCTCAGAAACCCAAAGAAGGGTCGCTATGAGTTGGGTCTGACTCGACAGCAGTGAGTTTTTTTTTTTTTTT
>NW_006922260.1:982845-994590 GCF_000298275.1 Orycteropus afer afer | reverse complement strand
GGTCTTTGCACATTTCATTATAGTAATTGGCTTTGTCTACTCGAGCTGCTCTTTGAAATCTTCTGTTCAGCTCTTTTACCTTTTCATTTCTTCCATTTGTTTTAGCGATTCTCCGCTCAAGGGCAAGGTTTAGAGTCTCTTCTCTCATCCACTTTGGTCTTCTCTTCTTTTCTTGTCTTTTTAGTGATCTCTTGCTTTCTTCATGGATTATGATCTTGATTCGTTAATGATTTGTTAATGGTCTGTATATGTGTTTTGTTTAGTTTTATCTGTGTTTAGAGAGAGATACACTATATTACAGAAAATGAAAGATAAGTTTTTCATACTACCTTTAAAGTGAGAGAAAAAGCAAAATGTGTTTTTATTAGAGTGGGGCAATAGAATTCTCCTAGAATCCCTTCTTATGCAAACTACTTTTACTGTTTCCTGTTTTCTCTCAGAAAATCTTGTGTTATTTGCACTTTGGTGTTCTATTCTTCCAAAATTGTGTTAGTTTTTGGAGATTTTGTTCAACTTTAACTGCCTAGTTTTCCTGTCAGCCTAGAAAATCAAAATCTTGACAGAATTAGTTTTCTATGTATTTCTTTGTAAGATATCAAATTAGTATGGGAGTGTACTTCCTTTCAAGTTTTTTTCTGAATTTTCAGTTCCCTGGCTGGTGGTTTGCAATTGGCTATTAATATAAAAGTTGATGTTCCTAACACAGACGTGCCACAGAAGGAATTCCTGGTGATCTATTTCTGTAAAGATTACTGCCAAGATAACTCTAGGAAATAGTTTGACTCTGTAAACATGTTGTGTCACCTTAAGTCAAACTTAACTGTACAGCAACAGTTATTTTTTCTTTGTTTGTTGTTTTTGTTTCTGCATCTCCTCACCTTAAATACTCCTTAATGATGACAATAAGTAATATTTTCCAGAATTTCTCTCTAATAAAATTTTTCTCCCATAATGACTCCATGCACATGTAAGAATCACACTGAGACACATTTGTTGTTGTTATTGTTATGTGCCATCGAGTCGGCCCCGACTCATAGAGATCCCTCCTTGGGTTTCCGAGGCAGTATCACTACGGAAGTAGGATTGCCCAACCTTCCTTCCGAGGAGTGGCTGGTGGGTTTGAACCGCCAGCCTTCTGGTTAGCAGTCAAGTGCCTTAGGCACTATGCTACCAGAGCTCAGGCTTAGTCAGAATAAACTAACTGCTAATTACAAGAATGAAATTAAAAAAAAAAAAAAAAGGAAGCTGGGTTTATTTTTAATGTCAATGCTCAAGAGATTATAATAAAATATAGATTAAAGAGAGAGAAAGATGAGAGTAAGCAAAAGAGAGAATGACAGACAGGGAGAGATAGATTTGGCTTAATATTGTAGATCAGGACATATGAAGAAATGGGAATACTAAGAAGAAAAGCCTAAACAGTGAGAAAGAGAAGACAAGAAGTTTTCAAGCAAATTTAATCAATAGAATAGCAAGAAATAGCTATGAAAGAAATATTAAGAATGCTGGGTACTGAACAAAAAGAAAATGCATAGTCCAGGATAAAGAATGGGTTGAATTATGAGGAGAGATGAACATAACAAAAAATTCTTCAGAGATTTTATTTTTTCTCAATAAATTTACCAAATATTTATTACATGATTATTATGTTTCAGTTTGCAGGAAACTAAGATAGATGAACTGGCCTAAAAAGGCTTATATCTAATAGATAAAAGTAGACAAATAAAAATATAAATGAGCTAAAACATCATCATTTCCATGATGAATGTTTATAAATAATGTAGGGCAAGAGAAAGGAACTATCAATATTTTCTAATGCTTAGATTTTGGATTATTAATTGGGATAAAATCAACAATGACTCATGGTGATCCCATGTGTTTCAGAAAGGAATTGTATTCTATTGGGTTTTCATTGGCTATTTTTAAAATATAGACAGTATGGCCTTTCTTCTGAGGCACTTCAAACCTTCCACCATTCAATTAGTAGCTAAGTGTGTTAACAATTTTCACTTCTGAAGGGCAGAAAATAAGAATCAATCTGAAATTGTAACTAGGTAATGAGTGTCAAAGGTTACATGAATTGTACTTAATTTAGTTTTAGAATACCATAAAATTATTATGTCTGATCAAGGTTTAGGGGAAAAAAAAAAAAAGAGTGGAGATAAAGAAGGACAAATTAAGCATTTTATGTCTGTGATGTTATACACCATTCTGTATCTGAATACAAACATGACTGATTTTTTACTGACAGAACTAATATAACAACTGGTTCACAATGGTTAATAGTTCACTTGCTAATTAAAAGGTGTGTAGTTAAAACCCATCAGCTACTCTGTGAGAGAAAAGGCCTGCTGATCTTCCTAGAAAACTCTATGGGGAAGTTCTACTTTGTCATATAGGATTGTTGAGTCAGAATTCACTCAACAGCACATAATAACAACAATTAGCTATATAAGCAGGTTTGGAGACTAAGAATATGACTTCCACTTTGAAGTTCTATTCTTTCAAAGCACTTACTGAAGAAGATCAAAGGCTATAGCCTTCAGTATGAATTACAGTTCAATATAGAGGAAATAAAATCCTCACAACTGAACCAATAAGCAACATCTTGATAAATGGAGAAGGACTGAGGTTGTCAGGGATTTCATTTTACTTGGATCCACAATCAACACCCATTGAACAACAGTCAATAAGTTATGTGACATGAAACAAATGACCTTGAAGATACAACTTACCACAGCCTTTGGCACACAGCAAATCCAGTACTCAGAGGTCAATTTATAGCAATAAATGCACACATCAAAAATAGGAAAGAAACAAAATCAACCCTCTAACTCAATGACTCCAACAATTAGAAAAAGAGCAACAACAAAAACAACAACAAACCTACAGTATCCAGATGTAAGGAAATAATAAAGACCAAGCAGAAATAAATGAAGCAGAAAACACAAAAACAATAGAGTAAATCAACAAAACAAGAAACTGGTTCTTGGAAAAGATTAACAAAATTGACAAATCACTGTCAAATTTAACAAAGGAAAAGAAAGAGAAGATGCAAATAACAAGTATAATAAATAAAAATAGTAACATCACAATAGAACCAAATGAAATAAATAAAATAATAATAGAAGGTTATAAAGAACTATAATCAGATTCAAAAACCTAGATGAGATGAATAAGTTTCTAGAAATACAGGACCTACCTATACTATTCCAGTTGGAGATAGAATACTTGAACAGATGCATAAAAAAAAAAAAAAAAAGAAGGAAAAAGAAATTGAGCAGGTCATTAAAAAAAAAAAAAAAAAAAATCCTGACCCAGTCAGCTTCACTGGAGAATTTTACCAAACATTCAGAGAAAAACTAACACCTATACTATTCAAACTATTCCAGAAAATAGAAAAAAGTTGGAATACTCCCAAATTCATTCCATGAAGCAGCATAACAATGATTTCAAAACCAAGGAAAGACACCACTAAAAAGGAAAACTACAGACTAATATCCTTCATGAATATAGATACAGAAACCTTCAAATTCTAGCCAATAGACTCTAACAACGTATCAAAAAAATAATACACCATAATCAAGTGGGATTCATACCAGTTGTGCAAGGATGGCTCAACATCAGAAAAGAAGTCAATGTAATCCACTACATAAACAAAACAAAAGAACCATATGATCATATCAATCAATGCAGAAAAAGTTTTTGATAAAATCCTGTTCAAAACTCTCAGCAAAATAAGGATAGAAGAGAAAATCCTCAATATAATAAAGGACATATATGCAAAGCCAACAGCCAATATTATTGTTAATGGACAAAGACTCAAAGTATTCCCATTGTGAATTGGAAGTAGACAAAGATGCCCTCTATTGCCATTTCTATTTAACATTGTATAGGATGTTCTAGCCAGGCAATAAGGTGAGAAAGAGAAGTAAAAGTCATCCAAATAGGCAAAGAAGAAGTAAAGCTATCTCTATTTTCAGATGACATAATCCCGTACATAGAAAACCCAAGAGACTCAGCAAAATAAAAATCACTGGAACTAATAGAAAGTTTCAACAAAGTGGCAAGATACAAGGTCAACATACAGAAATCAATCAGATTCCTCTACATCAACAAAGAGTCCTCTGAAAAGGAAATAAGGAAAATAATACCATATATAATAGCTGCCAGAAAGATAAAATACATAGTAAAAATCTTACCAGAGACACAAAAGACCTATACAAAGAAAACTACAAAACATTACTCTAAGAAACTATAAGTGATCTACATAAATGGAAGGACATGCCTTGTTCTTGGATAAAAGACTGAATATTTTGAAAATGTCAACATTACTCAAAGCAATCTACACATTCAATGCAATCTCTATCCAGATTCCATCAACATTTTTTAAGGAAATGAAAAAGCCAATCAATAATTTCATATGGAAAGGAAAGAGTCCTCAGATAAACAAAGCACTGTTGAAAAGTCAAATAAGAGGTTTCACACTCCCAAAGCTCAAAATCTGCTGTAAAGCCACGGTATTTAAAACAGCGTGGTACTGGTTCAATGACAGACAGATAGACCAATGGAACAGAATAAAAAACCCAGAAATAGACCCATCCATCTACTATTTTCTAATGGAAATAGACCAAAATCCATTCAGTAGGGGAGAGAGAGCCTCTTTAACAAATGATGCTGGCAAATTAGGATATCCCCTTGTAGAAAAAATGAAATAAGATTCATACCTCATCTCATGCACGAAAATGAACTCTAGTTGGATCAAAAACTTAAATGTAAAGCCCAAAACTAAGAAGTTCATCAAAGAAAACATAGAAGCAAATCTAAGGGCCCTAATCTATGGCATAAACAGACTATCAAGGACAACCAAAAGTTCACAGTCAGTGGAAGAGAAGCTAGGTGACTAGGACCTTTTAAAAATTAAATTTTTGTGCTCATCAAAATACTTATTCAAAAGGGTAAAAAGAGAAGCTACAGATTGACAAAAAAATATATGACTATGACACATATGACAAAGGACTTATCTCCAAAATTTATAGAAAACTTCAACATTTCAACACCAAGAAGATAAACAACCCAATTAAAAAATGGGTAAGGGACATGAACAGACACTTCACTAAAGAAGATATACTGGAAGCCAACAAACACATGAGAAAATACTAACATTAGCCATTGTGGTTGTTGTTGTTTGCCATCAAGTCTGCCCCTACTCATAGGGACTGCTCCTTGGGTTTCCGAGGCAGTATCACTATGGAAGTAGGATTGCCCAACCTTCCTTCCAAGGAGTGCTGGTGGGTTTGAACGACCAGACTTCTGGTGAGCATTCAAGTGCCTTAGGCACTATGCTACCAGAGCTCCTTCATTAGAAACATGCAAATCAAAGCAACAATGAGATGACATCTCACCCCAGCAATAATAGCAAAGTTCAACAAGAGAGAAAATAAGAAATGCTGACAAGGTTGTGGAAAGATTGGAACTCTCATTCACTCTGTGGGACTGCAAAATGGTACAACATTATTTAAAATGTGATTTCCTTAAAAAAAAAAAAAATAGCTGAAAATAGAAATACCATTTGACCCAGCAATTCCATTACTAGAAATATATCCTAAAAAGGTGAGAGATAGGACATGAACAGACATATGCACACCCATGTTGATTGCAGCACAATGCACAGAGAGATAGAAACAACCTAAATACCCATCAGCAGATGAATGGATAACCAAACTATAATATATTCACACATGGAATACTATGCAACATTAAAAAGTAATGAAAAATACACAAATCATCTCACAATGTGGATGAATTTGGAGGACATTATGCTGAGTGAAATAAGTCAATTACAAAAGGACAAATATTGTATAAGACCATTATTATAACAAGTCAAGGAAAGGGACTCAGAGAAGGAAATTCACTTTGTTGGTTACTGAGGATGAGAGAGAATTTAAGGGAAAATTTTGGACTAGTTGGGGGTCACATGTTGATTTGGGTGATGGGAAGAATGGTATGGAAAGTGTCTGTGACCAGCATGATGATATTAGGGAAAGAAGGACACTGAAACTTGCACATAAGATATAGACAACAGAGGAAAATAGTAGTACATGCACAATACTGAATTACCACTAACACCAAAACCAGGCTATGGATAAATGCATAGACAGGTGAGAAGATCATGTTAGGGTGGGTGAACAGGAATATAACATAGATCAAAGGGGGGGGGTGTTACAGGACATATTATATTGGGACAATCTTTGCAAAAGACCTCTCAAATATGTTAAAGAGCAAAGATGTCACATTGAACACTAAGGTGAACCTGAGTCAATCCATGATATTTTCAACAGCTTCATATGCATATGAAAGTTGGACAATTAATAAGGAAGATGGAAAAATTAATGCATTTGAATTGTGGTTTTGGCAAAGAACTTACAGAAAGTACAATGGACTCAGAACAAAAAACAAATCTGTCTTGGAAGAAGGACAGTTGGATACTTCTTAGAAGCAAGAATGACTCGACTTTGTCTCAAATATTTTGGTCATGTTGTCAGAAGGGATCAGTCCCTGAAGAAGGATGACATGCTTGGTAAAGTAGAAGGTCAGCAAAAAACAGGAAGACCCTCAATAAGATGGATTGACACAGTGGCTGCAATGATGGACTCAAGCATAGATAAAATGGTGTGGATGGTGCAGGAACAAGTAAGCAGTGTTTCTTCTATTATACGTAGGGTCAATGGCACCTACCAACAAAAACAACAGGCATCCCTGGATGGCACAAATGGTTAAGCATTTCAATTCTAGCTGAAAGGTGCATGGTTCAAATACATCCAGAGGTTCTTGGGAAGACAAACCTTACAGTCTATTCTGAAAAGTAACAATATTACTCCACCTGCATGGGATTGTCATGAATCTAAATGTATTTGATGGCAACTAACCACAACAGGCCACATATACATATCTGAAATTATGTCTCCCAAAACTAAACCAAACTCTGCCATTGAGTTGATTCCCACCCATAGAAAGTCCCTTTTCCAAGACAGTAAATATTTACGGAAGTAGATTGTCCAGTCTTCCTTCTGTCAAGTGGCTGGCGGGTTTGAACCACTGAACTTCTGGTTAGTAGTCAAATGCTTTAGGCACTACATCACCAGAGCTTCTTCAAATTACATCTACGAGCTATCAAAATAGTTTGAAACAATTATTTTTCTTCCAATCACAAGATTAGCATGTATTAGCATCCTGCTAAGTAATAAGAGAAGTAACCGGCTTTTTGAAGAATTTAATAACATAAACATTTAAATACAGAGTATAAATACTTGAGCCTGATATTATCAGTAATGCAAATAAAGTAATTATAAATATGTGATAATCTAAAATATACTAAGGAATAAAAGGTATATTAAGTAAGGGAAGCTGCTAACTCTATTCATTATAGGATGGAAGCAATGGAATAGTAAATATCTTCAAGTTTGATGTGAAAAAAAAAGTGTGATTTTGAGTTGTGAATTTACTTGTGTTGTAATGTTGTATAAATTACCTAAGTTCTTTAAAACACAGTTTCTTATGCCTTTCAAATGAAAATGATAGTAATGTCTGTTTCATTAGTTTCTCTTTGTGTGTAGTTGGGATTAGATAAATGCAGACTTACTGCTGGGCATGGTATGTAGCATTGAGTAAAGTAATTTTTAAAAAGCTGCTCTATTTATCACTATAATCAACTGGACTCTCCTTATATGGTCTCCATTTTTTAAAATATAAATCTACAAAGTAGCTAATTCATAAGATTATTTGACTATGAAATCTTGTCAAGTATTTCTAAATGCACAGGAATTTCTAGTAATAACTTACTTTTTTAGTTCATTAAATATGAAAAAAAAAATATCTACCTGTGTCTATGTTTTCATCAGATAAAAGGCAGATGAACTTGGCACTCATTTCCCTTAAGGATTCCATGTTGGTATAGTAATGAGGATCTGAAAGCTCCACACAAAAGTCTCAGCCAGAAATTTGGTATTCTTCAATCATAACCTTTAATTTGTGCACGATGAGTAGATGAGTTCTTTTTCTTTTTTCCTGGTTTCTCAGTTTTCTCTTAGAGGAGTCGTGTACTTCTAAAAGCTGGTACAGTATAGTAGGACATTTAGTCAGTCGTTTTTAGTAAGATATTCTTTGTTTCAAATACCCAGCTATATAATGTTGGACCATCTTTTTCTTTTTTTTATGTTAAATAATGAGAATAATACTTCCCAGCCAGCAGTATTGATGTGCAAGTTCAAATTAATGTACCAGTGAATCTGTGATATGTAGTGCAGAAACAACAATTATTTATATCTCCTTGAGCAAAAGCAGAGACAGAATATCTTGATAATTCAAATTTAAGATACCCAAACTGTGCACTGAAATGCCTGGAGTACTGAATCGAACTCACAGGGGGACATTAGGATATCTTGAATGTTAAACAAAACACATTAATATTTGATGGACATTGCACAGGCTTGAGATCAAGGTCAATAACAGTTTCAATATTGAATTATCATATTATTTATGATGATGTTATATCTTCACAAAGCTGAGTTTTAAAAGATTTTTCTGTAATTAAGGCATATATAATGTATTACCTGACTCATATGAAATATCCAGAAAATGAACTCCTTTCACAGAATTATTTGCAGGCTTTTTTTAAAAAACAAACAAACAAACAAACAAACAAAATTGGTATTTTATGAATACAATTACCTGTGGCATCAAAACTCCAATATATCGCACCATTCTAAACATAGGATCCTTTTTTACCTTTTGAGTGAACTTCCTTGCTTCCCTTAAAATACCCATATTATATGATACAAGCTAATCTTGTAGGCAGACCTACTTAGGTCTCCAACAACAACAAGGCAAGATGCTGCGGTGGAGTCAGATACGACTCATAGCAACCTCTCCTTGGGTTTCTGAGGCAGTATCACTATGGAAGTAGATTGGCCAACCTACCTTGCAGGGACTTAGATCTCCAGTGATGGTCTACATATAAAATATCAATAAATTTTATTATTTTCATGTTATGCACCATTTATTATTTATGTATATAAATAAATACTATAACATTGTCCTCATATAATACTGTTGTTTGGTTACATATCTTACTCTGACATTAAACCGAAAAAAAAAAAAAAAAATCACTGCCATGGAGTCGGATCTGACTCATAGTGACACCTCCTTGAGTTTCTGAGGTGATATCACTACGGTATCCTTCCGAGGAGTGGCTGGTGGGTTTGAACAGCCAGCCTTCTGGTTAGCAGGCAAACGCCTTAGGCACTATGCTACCAGAGATCCCTTTGACATTGCTAGTGCTCATATCAATATCCTCACTGAAACTTCTAGTTTAAAATCTATACCTTCAGAATTGACTTTGCTTGGTTCTACAATCGATGCCAATGGAAGCAGCAGTTAGGACATTAGACAACGTGTAGCATTGGGAAGGTCAACCTCAAAGGAACTGTTTCAAGTGCTGAGGAGCAAGGATGTCTCTGGGGGGACTAAGTTGCGCCTGACACAAGCCATATTTCCAACCGCCTCCTATGCATGTGAGAGCTGGACAATGAAAAGGAAGACTGGAGAAGAGTTGATGCTTTTGAGCTGTGGTGCTGGCGAATAATGCTGAAAAGTACCATGGAGTGCTAAAAGAACTAATAGATGTGTCCTGGAGGAAGTACAGCCGAGATGCTCCTTGGAAGTGAGAATGGCCAGACTTTGTCTCACCTATTTTGGTCATGTTGTCAGAAGGGACCATTCCCTGGAGAAGGATGTCATGCTTGGTAGAGTGGAAGGTCGATTAAAGAGGGGGAGCCCTTCAATGAGATGAATTGACACAGTGGCTGTGATGATGGGCTCAAGTATAGCAGGGATCATAGAGCTGGTGCAGGATAGAGCAGTGTTTCGTTCTGCTGTGCATGGGGTCGCCATGAGTCGGAAATGAATCGATGGCACCTAACAACAACAACAACCTTCAGCTATTAACAATACCAAAAAAAATCCTAAAGGCTCCTCCATTACCTTATAGGCAAGAATTTTCTTTAAATCTCAAATAAATAGATGCCTTTACCATTTCTATTTGTACTGTATTAGAAAGAAAACAGTCCATGTTACTTTTCCTAATATAAGGAAGAACTACCATACTCTAGGAGCTCTGGTAGCTTAGTGCCTAGGGCACTTGACTGCTAACCAGAAGGCTGGTGGTTCAAACCCACCAGCCTTCCTCGGAAGGAAGATTGGGCAATCTACTTCCATAGTGATACTGCCTCAGAAACCCAAGGAGAGCTTGCTATAAGTCGGATTCGACTTGATGGCAGTGTGTTTGGTTTGTTTTTTTACCATATTCTAGAAAGCTACATTTCTTAGAAGTTAGAGAAAAAAAAAAAAAACTGTTTGCTACTGTTCAACAAAATCCCAGATAACTGTGGGCTTCAAAAAACTTTCAAATTATTCAGATACATTCTTATAAGACTAAGAGTACATAGGTTAATTAACATATAAAATTCATGACAAACCTGATATGGCATAATTTCCTTAGTAGTTATGAAAACAAGTTTTCTCCAGAAATATAAGTAATTCATGAGGTACAGAAAGTATGTGCTATGTTTTTAATGTCATATACTAAATGAAGCTTCTTCAGTGCTGTCAATCAAATAAAATTTTGTATGCATTTCATAATTATAATTATTTTTTATAAAATGCAACTTAAATTAGCATACATAATTAAATATAATCCATTAACATGATAGAGCTGATCAAATAAATTTTAGTGAAATCCACTACACAAAATATGCATATGGATATATTTTATTTGGGCTACTTTACATGCTAAAAATAATCTTTCAGAATTAAAAAAAAAAGCCTGACATAATCAATATTTTATCAGGAATAAAGATCTAACAATTTTCTAGTACAGTAGAATTCCTGAAAGCAAAAACAAAAATATTCTGTTACATTTTTTATTGGTTTAACTACTGAATGCTCAAGTTTCCTCAATTTGTAGAAATCTAGTTAATGCTAAAACAATTTTCTGTGTGAAAAACCTCCGTGACAGTCAACTTCCATTCCTTCTACTTTAATGTTCTTTTAATATATTTCCTTTACTCCCTTATAACTCTATGTTAATAATCTCTAATTACATGCAAATTTTTTTTAATCTCTAACATTAAATTTTCTTCAGAATCAGTATAACTATGTGACATGATAATTTTTCAATAAAAATTTCAAAAACATATTTTATTCATTCAAATTAATCATTGTTAGTGTTCAGCAGAGTGATATTTCCAGATATTTGATGTTAAAATTATGGAATGAAGTTTGAGAAAATATATATTTTACATACATAAGCTTAACAGTTTAAAACATTTATAAATGTATTATTAAGTGATTTTCTTTTTTCCACTAATACTCTGCTAGCTAGTAACTGTGGGCATGATAATAAAATACTTTTGTCTTAGTCTGGTTTCTCTAGAGAAGCAGAACTAGTGAAGGTTTTATATATATATATATATATATATTGTTGTTGTTATTGTTGTTGTTATGTGCCGTCAAGTCGGCCCTGACTCATGGCGACCCCTCCTTGGGTTTCCGAGGCAGTATTACTACAGAATTAGGATTGCCCAACCTTCCTTCTGGGAGCTCTGGTAGCATAGTGGCTAAGGCACTTGACTGCTAACCAGAAGGCTGGCGGTTCAAACCCACCAGCCACTCCTCAGAAGGAAGATG
>NW_006922260.1:973493-981894 GCF_000298275.1 Orycteropus afer afer | reverse complement strand
TTGAACCGCCAACCTTCTGGTTAGCAGTCAAGTGCTTTAGCCACTATGCTACCAGAGCTCCTAAGATATATATATCTATATATCTATATATATATAGATATATATAGATATATATATATGTAAATTTAAATATTTACAATCATTATTTACTAGAAGTAAATATGTTTGAGGGATTTTTCTAAGTGCTTCCGATAACACCATTCAAATAACACTAGGTACTATTGTTGTTGTTGTTGTTGATTGCCATCGAGTCGGCCCTGACTCATAGCGACCCCTCCTTGGGTTTCCAAGGCAGTATCTCTACAGAAGTACATTGCCTAACCTTCCTTCTGAGGAGTTGTTGGTGGATTTGAACTGCCAGCCTTCTGGTTAGCAGTCAGATGGCTTAGGCACTACACCATCAGAGCTCCCAATTAATACTAAGGAGCTATGTAATAGCTACCATGATAGATGCCATTATCATCTCTATTTTATACATGGGAAACTAAGGCACAGAGATGGATAATAATTCTTTCAGTGACTCACATGCATGATAAGTGGAAAAGACAGAATTAGAGCTTGGACAGAAGGTTCACATCCTACTTATATAATCATAACACTAATGTTATTGTTTGTTGTCATGTGCTGTTGAGTCAGGCTCAACTCATGGCAACCCCTCCTTGGGTTTCCCAGGTGATATCACTATGGAAGTAGATTGACCAACCTTCCTTCCGAGGAGTGGCTGGTGGGTTTGAACCCACCAGCCTTCTGGTTAGCCATCAAGTGCCTTAGGCACTATGCTACCAGAGCTCTTGTAACACTAACAGGTCTTTTATATTTAACTATGCTCCATACAATATGCCTCAAATCATATTCTTTTGTTTCAGGTAAGCATCTTTATGCTTTGTTCACTTAAACTAAAATTCTATTTATATTTATTTATTTATTTAGCCTCATAAATCTCAACATTGGCCAGGTTCACTAAATTATTCCAGGTTGTGTTGTGTTGAGGTTGTGTTAAAATATTCCTTGATAAAGACTTGTACATCATATATCTATTTACATCAATCATGTCCAAATAACCAATAATTAATTTGAAGAAAACAATCCTGTTCTTGATGAACGGTCTATGTTCTTTCCCTCAGACCATTTTGAAGTTATTTTACTTTAGATGTCAAATACACACACACACACACACACACACATAACACCAGGGAATAACTCTTCATGTCCTATAATCACAGCTAATCATTTTTCTAAAATGTACCAACACCTTTTATCATATCTCCAAAACACTTAGCCTTTTTCAGTGCAGCATCAAAGTACAAATCATTCTGTTTCAGTCAAATTATCTTGACAAAAAAAGATACTTTCTTTTTTCTAGGTTACTTTTTTCATCTTCCCAAACTTTAAAGACACCACCTTTTTTCTATTTGGTTTCCAATCCCCATGACATTTCTAATTTATAAAGCCAGATTAACAAAACTTTAAATTATATTTAATCCATAAATACAAATAAAACTTTTGTTCTTTCCCTATATGCATTATAGACTATTTTTATTCTAAGTTTCTCTTTCTATGTTACTTCTTTAATTACTTTAAACTAATACTTGCCTGCTAACCAGATGGCTGGCGGTTCAAATCCACCAGCCACTCCTCGGAAGGAAGGTTGGGCAATCCTACTTCCGTAGTGATACTGCCTCGGAAACCCAAGGAGGGGTCGCTATGAGTCGGGGTCGACTCGACGGCACATAACAACAACAACAACAACAATACATGTTACCAATCTGCATTAAAATTTTTCTCACTTTTCTACAATTACAAAGTAAAATAAAGTAATTATTTAATAGCAAAATAAGTTTCACTGAAATATTTTAGTGAGTAGCTTATTTCTCTGAGTTAACTTTTTTTTTTTTTATTGTAGTAAAGATGTATGTTACAAATCACTTTCTATTTCAATAAACTTCAAGTTTACAATTTAAGGGCAAAACAAAACATAAAACTCACTGCTATGGAGTTGGATCTGATTCATAGTGACCCCTCCTTGGGTTTCCGAGGCAGTATCACTACGGAAGTAGATTGTCCAACCTTCCTCCTGAGGAGTGGCTGGTGGTTTTGAAGGCTAGTGAGCCTTATGGTTAGCTATGCCACCAGAGTTTTGCTATCATTTGCTATCATTGCTATCCTTTGCTATCATTATCATTTAAATAGCTAAGTGTCTTTGAGTTACATAAAATAAATTAGAAAATTCTAAAGAGTTACAAGAAAATTGAAAAAGGAAAATGCTATTCGTTGAGGAACCTGATAAACTTACTTAACAGTTCAGTGGTAGTTACATTAATCAGGTTGCTCAACCAATAATATTTTCCTTTTTCAATTTTTCTATAACTCTTAATAGAAACACAGTTTAATTTTTCTAATTTATTTTATTTAATTCATAGATATTTAGTTATTTAGGTGATGATGATAGCAAAGACTTCAGCATCCTTTCTAAATATAATAGAATCAAATATCTTCAGAAAATGTTATGTTTTAGTTCAATTTGAAATTAATCCTGTCCTGAGCTTTTCTCCAATATTCACACTCCAATATCCAATGAAAAGACAAGTTTATACTCTTTCTCTAAGATGGTAACTATACAGTTCTCTAATTTCTTTCTTTCTTTTTTTTTGTGCTTTAATACATTTTTTAGAATTTATGTTTTATGGATAATTATGTTTTATGCATATTAGACTAACTTTTAATAGTTAAGACAGCCCAATTCAATTTATTTATAACTTATAGAAAGAAAATATCGAATGGAGGAATTATTATTAAAATAAAAGTAAAATATCAAAGATAAATTAATTACTATTTTATGAAAAAAATAACAAAACTGGTCATTTTTTGATATATATACTTTTAAGGAACAGAGTTGCTGAAATTCAACATGCAATCACTGATTTCAGTTTGAATCTTGATTTATCAATCTAAGAATGTTCTCCATTGAAAGGTCTGCAATTAGGTCCTCTGTTAATTTTTGTTGTCCTTGTTATTTGCCATCCAATCAGCTCTGACTCATAGCAAACCTATGTACAACATAATCAAACCCTGTCATGCAGCATCCTCACAATCCTGGCAGTACTTGAGCCTTTCATTGGAGTCACTTTGACAATCAAACTTGTTGAGAATTTTCCCCTTTTTCACAGACTCTCTACTTTACCAAGAAGGATGCTCTTCTCTATGCAATGATCTTTTCTGACAACATGACCAATGTAAGTGAGAAGAAGTCTGTCCATCTTCACTTCCAAGGAGTATTCAGGCTGCATTTCTTCCAGGACAGATTTGTTTGTTCTTCTGGCAGTCCGTGGTGTTTTCATGGTGTTTTTTGCCAACACCATAATCCAAAGCCATCAAGTCTTCTTCAATCTTGTTCATTGTCCAGATTTTATATGCATATGTGGCAACTGAAAATACCATGGCTTGGATTAGGTGCACATTACTCTTCAAAGTAACATCTTCGCTATTGAAAACTTTAAACAGGTGTTTTGCAGATTTTCCCATTCCGATAAGACATCTGATTTCTTGACTGCTACTTCCATGGGTGTTGATTGTGGATTCAAGTAAAATGAAATCTTTGACAGCTTCTGTCTTTTCTCCATTTATCATTATATTGGTTATTGGTCCAATTGTGAGGATTTCTTTTTTTACATTGAGGTGTAACCCATACTGAAGACTGTAGTCTTTGATCTTCATCACTGAGGGCTTCAAATTTTTCATTTTCAGCAAGCAAAGTTGTGTCATCTCAGGTTGGTAATGAGTCTTCCTCCAATCCTGATACCACATTGTTCTACTAATTATTAGATTCCAAAATATTTTCTTTTAAGGTTATTTCTATGGAGAAATTTAGTGTCATCTGAAGTAGGCCGAATACATTCCAAAACAGCAAGGACAGTGTCTTGAATAGAGCAAGATATTGTGCTAGTGTTTCAAAAACAAGTATTGAGTAACTTTATTAAATAACTCTGACTGTTAATTCTTTCAGTAGACACTTTCCAGCTATCTGAATATCATAAAATATACCACCTGTATTTTTGAAATATAATTAAGGTGTATGACTTTATCCAAAGGTAAAATTCTCTCATTTAAAGGAAAAATGTAAAATATTAATATATTTTAGTGTAGATTTGATCTATCATGAGTTTTGAAAAAATTGATATTCGGTTGAAGTTATTTTATAATAAAAAAAATATGATTTCAAGCTAATAATTAGGATAGAGATATAAGGTTTGTGTGATGTTAAGCACATAATAGAAAACTAAGCATCTATATGGCAGTTTTAAAAATAAATTTACAAATGATGTAGTTCAGTACTGTGTTAGAATAATATCTATCATGAATTTAGCATAAAAAGGAAATATAAGAATATCATTCTTATTATACTATAATCATGATAGATAGAAGATAATAATGTTGATGATGATAGATTGTTGTTGTTGTTGCTATTCGGCATTGAGTCAGACCTGACTCATAGCGACCCCTCCTTGATTGATAGAATAAGTACGGGGAAATGATCCAACCCTGATGCACTCCCTTCCTGATTTTAAACCGTGCAGTGTCCCCTTGTTCGAACAAATAATCCTAGAAGCTGGACTACATGAAGAAAAATGTGGCATCAGGATTGGAGGAAGAACCATTAACAACCTGAGATATGCTAATGATACAACTTTGCTTGCTGAAAGTGAGGATGACTTGAGACACTTACTGATGAAGATTGAGGAACACAGTCTGCTGTATGGATTGCACCTCTATATAAAGAAGACAAAATTCCTCACAACTGGACCAATAAGCAGCATCGTGATAAATGGAGAAAAGATTGAGGCTGTCATAGAATTCACATTGCTTATTTCTACAATTGACACCAATGGAAACAGCAGTCAGGACATTAGATGACGTGTAGCACTGGGTAGGTCTGCTGCAAAGGAACTATTTCAAGTGCTGAGGAGCAAGAATATCTCCTTGAGGACTAAGGTGTGCCTGACACAGGCCATGATATTTACAATCACCTCATATGCACATGAGAGCTGGACAATGAATAAGGAAGACTGAAGAAGAGTTGATTTTTTTGAGTTGTGGTGCTGGTGAAGAATGCTGAAGGTACCGTGGACTGCCAAAGAACTAACAGATATGTCCTGCAGCTGAGCTACTCCTTGGAAGTGAGGGTAGCCAGACTTTGTCTCACCAACTTTGGCCATGTTGTCAGAGGGGACCATTCCCTGGAGAAGGATGTCATGCTTTGTAAGGTATAGGGTCGACGGAAGAGGGGAAGGTCTTCAATGAGATGGATTGACACCGTGGCTGCGACAATGGGCTCAAGTATAGCAAGGATCATGGAGCTGGCGGGGGATCAGGTGGTGTTTCGTTCTGCTGTGTATGGGGTAGCTATCAGTTGGAAGAACATTATGGAAATGGTGTAGGTCACACAGATTAATTTTCAGAATCAAATGATCTTACTTTATACTACATTTATATATTTTTTTCAGTATTATCTATTGTATTATATTTATTATAAGCATATCATATAACAAAATATTCACAGTCCATTGTTTTTCTTTATGATTCAACTATATTAATAATTCAGAATTAATTTCCATTAAACGAAGTTACATATTATGATCACAATACTTAAACTCAATTGAAACTTGAGTGTGCTGAATGTTACACACAAACTGTGGTAAAGCAAAGATATTTATCAGTGTAAAATATATAAGTTCTGTTTCACTTCTCCCATCATCATATTTTAGAAGAAACATTTTTAAGATTTTTCCCTGAAAATTATCAACCTATGAAATAGATCCAAAATTTAATGATACTGAATAAGCAATAACACTTTTTTTGCATTTAAATTACTTTCTCTATTCAAATATTTCTAAAATATTTACAATTTATTCAAAAATATATATATGCCCATATGTATGTATGTGTTTTCTTTTAAATAATTAAAATCCTAAATGTTTATTTCAATTTATAAATGTTCTTTTTTGTTTCCTAACTGCAAGAAGGGACTTATATGTGACAGCAAAACATTTGACTCAAATCTAAATAAAATATGTATTCCTCCTTTTGAAAGTATTTTCAAGCTTCCATAGTTATGAATAAAGATTTTATTAGCATATTTTGAAATTAAATAATAACAATCACATTAATATTAATCGTTACAAGATATGTACCACCTGTAGTCAATTTTAGAATATAGATGCCAGTTTTATTTAAGTAAACAGACAATTTTATATTGAAATTTTTCTTTATTTTCTAAATTGTGTTATAAATATGTTTAACTCCTCCAGTTACCTGGGGAATGAATTATCCTCAATATATTCATATTTATCAGTGCTTTGGCAATCTTTTTAAAGGTGATCAATGTTTATTAATGCTTATTTTTAAAAGACTGTTAAAATACTAAATTGATAATTATGTTATATCTAGATAAATATGAATCAAAGAATATTCTAGGTAAATAATTTCTCTCTAAACCTGTGCTTACAGCCTCCTGGAGAGTTCTCTATGATCAGACCATTGAGGAACAGAAAAATCAGGTGTAATTTACAGATGCTTTGCATGATATGCAGCAACATCCCAAAGTGAACAATTTTATTGCCATGCTTTTTGAGGCTATCTCTAAATGGTCTGTGTACTGGAGGATAAAGTATATCCTGCTGTCCAAAAACACCAAACCAAACTTACTATCAGTGAGTTGGATCCAACTCATAACAACCCCTCCTTGGGTTACCAAGGTGGTATCACTATGGAAGTAGATTGCCCAACCTTCCTTCCAAGGAGTGGCTGGTGGGTTGGAACTGCCAAACTTCTGGTTAGCAGTCAGATGCCTTAAGCATTAGGATATCAGAGCTCCCATATCCGACTACAGTTTATCTATAAAAGTTAGGTCTGATGGGCTTATCTTGTCAATCAGGTCCTCTTTTTCCTTATATATGATCTGTCTAAATGTTCTATGCACCTTTGAAAGTAGTGTGTTGAAGTTTCCAACTATTATTGTGTAAATATTCAGTACTTCTTTTTCTCCCTTCTGTTCTGCCATTATTTTCTTTACATAATTGGTGGATTTACTCTTAGGTGTGTGTATATTTTAAAATTTTGTTTCTTCTTGATGCATTCATCCTTTTGCCATCATATAATGTCATTTGTCTGTTTTAACAATTTTTTGACTTGAAGTTTTACTTTGTTTGACACTGGAAAATCCATGCAGATCTCAGATTTCTTTTGACTTCTGTTTGCATGCACTATTTTTTTTTTTTCCATCATTCCACATCCAACCGACTTGTGTCCTTTGATTTATAATGAATCTCTTGTAGACTACATGTAGTAGTGTCTATACATGCATATATGCATTCTGTAAATCTGTATTTTTTGGTGGTAGAAGTTATGTCCATCATTTTACTATTTGCTTCATACATGACTTCCACCATTTTCTCCTTATGTTCCCAAATACTGCCTTTTTGGCAGAGTTTAGTCAATATTTTATGGGGAAGCATTTTTATTACTTTCTTGTTTTGTTTTGTTTAAAATTTTAAATAAATAATAAATATTGTGTATATACATATCTATCTATCTATCTATCTATCTATCTATCTATCTATCTATCTATCTATCTATTACCATAAGGGTTACATTTAACATTCTAAATTTATAACAGCCTAGTTTAAATTGATAGGAGCTCTGGTGGTGCAGTAGGTAAGGCATTTGGATGCTAACCAGTAGGTCAGCATTTCAAATCCACCAGGTTTTCCACAGGAAAAAGATGCTACTTACTTATGTGAAAATTCATAACCATGGAAACCCAAAGGAGTCACTATTAGTCAGAATCAATTTGATGCCAATGGGTTTGTTTTTTATTTGGTTTATCATTTATGTAAAGAAAGATTATTTTTCAATTTCCCTGATCACCTTTTATGTTGTTAGCATGAAAATTACACCCTAATACATTATGTGACCAGTATGATATATTTATAATGACTATTCATACTTTTGTATTTTATACCATGTAAAATACAAAAATATAATTAAAAATAAATAAAATAATACTGGCTTTTATATTTGTCATTTAAATTACATTTACTGAAGGGCATTATTAATTCATATAGCTATTTGTTGTCATTTAGGGTCTTCACCTTTGAAACTGGAAGACTCTCTTTACCATTTCTTTTAGGGCAAGTCTAATAGCAACAAACTACAATAGCTATTGTTTATGTGGGGATATCTTACTATCACAGTTAGTAGAGCACAGGATTCTTGGAAGACATTTTTTTTTTCTTTCAGCATTTTAAATATGCCATACTACCACTTTCTGGCCTCCATGTTTTTTTGAGGAGGAATATTATTAAGGATACTTTGTGTGTGTGTGTGTGTGTGTGTGTGTGTGTGT
>NW_006922260.1:960208-966860 GCF_000298275.1 Orycteropus afer afer | reverse complement strand
CTTGTTTCTACTACTTTATCCTGCTTCTTTGTGTGGACTGTGATGATCTGTTGTTTCTGGGGCATCGTGGCATTGTTGTACTTAGATCTCTGTTAACTGTTTGTGAAGAGCAGCCAAAGGTGGTTCAAGGTTTTCTCGATGTTTTTTTTATTGTTGGCCTGTTGGTGGAGAAGGAAGAAGTGGCTCTCGCTCAGTAAGTGGAGTTGCAGGAGGTGTGGGTGTAGCTGTGTCTTATGTGGACTGCCACTTTCTTCCACTCAGTTGGGCACAAATTACAATTGAATAACCATAAAAAAACTAAAAGCCCATGGACAAAAAACACACCATGTAATCACACATGAACAATGACCAAAAAAAGTGAAAAGGGGGGAAAAAAAAAAGAAGAAAAAACAACCAAATCTGCAATATCTGGGGACAGGGCACTAAGAAGAAGAGAAAAAAAAAATAATAATAATAATAAAAAATAGGGAAGGAGAATAATAAATGAAGAGAGAAAAAAAAAATAGGAAGATTGCAAAAAGAAAAACAAGTAATGGGGTTAGTCATGAGATAGAAAAAAAACGGGGAAAAGAATGAAAAGCGAAGAAAAACAAACAAACAAACAACAATAACAACAACGAAACAAAACAAAACAAAAAAGCCCTTAAATTGGAGGGGACAGAATTTCAACCAGTCACAGGGAAAAGAAAACTATTGAAAACTAGGGCCTGGTAGAGGAAGATTAAGAATAATAATAAAAAGGACAAATGTATCAATAATATTAGTTGGTTTGGAATGGACAAATATAAGCAAACTAATCACCGGGAAAAAGGGAGTGAAAAAAAAATAATTAAAAAGAAAGAAAAAGATAAAAAGAAAAAAAAATCAGAGGAGGACTGCGTAGGGCACCCAAGCTCCGTCTGAGCACACAGACTGTGATCAAGTTCCTGTGTGGGTCCAGAAGGTAGGTGGGAGTGGGGATGGCCACACCCCTGCTCACCAAGCGGATGCAGGGTACAGTAACAAGAAGAATGTCGTACCTTTTCAGTCTTGCAGGCCCCGAGTGTCCCCGGGGCTGCCGGAAAACAGAACGTGATCTTAAGCCCCAGAAATCTGTGAGAGCACTGTCTCTTTATATATCCAAGATAGTCATGCAGCTTAAACGTACAACATGTCAGCGTCCTCTGGACCGGCAAAAGTCTACCACTCAGCCCACCTTTCTCTTCACCTTCCCCAGTTTGTTCCCTTGCCACTGTACACAGTCCTCCACACGGACCCTGGCTAGCAGGGTATTTTTAGGTTAATTCTTAAGTCCTACCGCCACTCAGGAATGTCCAAGTCATTTGTGCCATCAGGGGCGCTCAGGTCCGTGCCAGACTGCAGCTCCGTTTATCTCCTTTTTTGGTATTTTCATGCAAATTCTTTTGTTAGTTGGGGCTTAGTCTACTTCTGAATCCTTCTCTTCAAGACTCAGGCGTCCAAGATTAACTTCTGTGTCTGTGTCAATTGGTTTCCCTTTTCTTTGTTGAAGAGGGTCTGTGCAGTCCTTCTGTCTAGTCCGCCATCTTCCCAGAACCTTAAGGATACTTCTTATATGACCATTTAATTTTCTCTTGCAGCTTTCATGATGCCTCTAATTCTCCTTATTTGACAGTTTGATTATAACTTTTCTCAGCATGGGTCCTTTTGAGGTTATACTGTGTGGAATTTATTGAGTTTCCTATATGTGCAAATTCTTTTTTTGTTATTGTTGTTGAATTTGTAAAAATTTCAGCATTATTTCTTCAGATATTTTGCTTGCTCCTATCTTTTTCACTTCCTCCTATGCAATTTCCATAAAGTGTATATTGATCTATTAATGGTGTCCTTTAGGTCTCTTACACTCTATTCATTTTTTTATTTGTTTTAAATTCTGTTCTTCAGGCTTTCTTAGTTTAATTTTTCTATCTTTAAGTTCTCAACTTATTATTTTTTTTTTTCCTTTCAGCTCAAATCATCTGTTAAACTCTTATAGTGAAATTTTAAATTTCAATTATTGTATTTTTCAGATACAGAATCTTTTTTAATAAATAACTTGTATTATTATTTCATAAACTATTTTCTTGATATCGGTAATCATTATGTGTTAATAAACATTCTGCCAGGATTATTTAGGACAGGAGGCTGTAGGAATTTCTAGCTGCTTGTTTCACCTATGGATTTTGGAGACAAGGCTTGCAGAATTTCCACCCTGTCATCTGACCTACACCTTTTGTATTTGCTAGTCCCAACGACTGTCTGAACCAGTTCCTCAAAATCATTCTCTTTCTTATTTATAGCTCTATCTCTATCTTTGTACTTCTACTTATCCTTGTACCTATATCTCTATCTTATAGGTTCTATTTCTCTTGGAAGCCCTAAAACAATTTATTATAGATTGCTAATATTTTGCTTTAATTCTTTAAGCATAGTTAAAACAATTTTTCTAACACACAATATTAGTATTCCCTCAAGGATGATTTCTGTTGGTTTGTTTTGTTCCTTTTTATATGTCATCCTCCCAATTCTCTGTATGTCTTTTCTTTTTAATAGAAAAGGAACATTGGAATAGTATGATATGATAATTCTAATACTATGGTTTAACTTCTTCCTAAAAGTATACTAAGTTATTGTTCTGTTTGGCTGTGTTTTTTTTTTTTTTTTTTTCCTTTCTCCTTTTCTCTTTTTCTCTCATTGAAAGCTGTGACAGTCATCTAACTTAATGATTCTTCCAAGATATTTTTTAGAAAAAACGGAAGAAAAACTGTTGGGGAGAAAAATTCAGTCTTTGCAGAATGGCTCTATGCTGGAACAATCCTTAATCAAGCTTATACTGAGCTGAAAAATTCACCCAAGCAGAAAATTTAGGATTTTCTCAAGTTTTTTCTGGACATTCACCTTGCCCTGGCCATGTGGCTTTGTGAATATCATATATTGGCATGGCTTGAAATGCCCTAATTTCCCAAGGAAACTCTCTCAGGCTTTTGACCCTTGCATTTCTATCACAGTGTTTCATATCACATAGCCATAGGCTTCTCAGTATTATGTTTGCTACTCCTCCGCATTGAGTAACTTCTGAGATGGACAAAACAGAGACAAACCATTTGCTTTAGTCATTTACATAGTCATTCAACTGATTCCCACTAACTCCATACTTTGTTAGTGAAGCACAGTTTACTTACTCCTGTATTAGAGATCAAGAACACAAATTGGAAATACAGTTGCTGCTTCAAATTGTTACCGAAAGGAAGTGGGAGTATGCACAAACCAGTATCATATAAAATTTTCAATATTCCTCCTACTCTTCTTACAATCTTTCGCCCATTTGTCATGAATTTCTAAATACTCACAAATATTCTGACAAAGTTTATAGTATCGTTTTATGTGCCCCTCCCATTTTGGGAGGACAGAGAATGAAGCTTCTTACTTTGCCATCTTGGTTCCAATAAGTTCATTTTAAAACATACTTTTTTATCTATGTTACTACACTTACAACTACACTTAGTAGAGTGACTGACATATACTGGTTACTTAATACATGTTCAGTGAATGAGTGTTAAGTGAAAACTGTGGAGAAGCAAAATATGGACCACATATAGATTTAGTAATCGGAACTTAAAGGATGTTGTTGTTGTTATGTGCCCTTGAGTCAATCCGACTCATAGAAACCCCTCCTTGGGTTTCCAAAGCACTATTACCACGGAAGTAGATTGCCCAACCTTTATTCTGAGGAGTGTCTAGTGGGATTGAACTGCCAGCCCTCTGGTTAACACTCAAGTACCTTAGGCACTGCACTACCAGAGCTCCTGAACTTAAAGTATACAATTGTATAAGTAACAGTAGAGAGTTTAATTTTCTCCACAGTATAACACCAATTTAATTTTTAAAAGTATTTTGAACATTCTAGTCTAACTTGTAATGTTTTATTTCTTCTGATACACTTTCTGTAAAAATATGAAGCATGGAGACATGAATATATCAATAGTTCAACAACTTCTGGAACTATATTAGATCTATATATTTAAATAGAAAACAAATAATTATTTACTAGCCTCTTTCAAAATATTCACTAAAACTATAATTGTGAAAACTCTATTTACTAAGCTAGTATTCGTTTTACTGCTTTCTAAATAAACATAAATAAGCTAAAATCAATTAGAGTTAATAGAAATTTTAAGTGAGGAAAATAAAGAAGAAACAAAAGCAATTATTACAATGAAATATTGGTTAAAAATAGCAACACATATTTCTTCTTAAAGAGAATGCAAATAAGAACCAATTTATTCCTGAAATTATTTATGATCCAAAAGGGAAAATGTGAGTGTGCTAACAACAACCATTCTTACAATCTCTTTATGTAACTTGCACTTTTGTTTGTCCTAAAAAACTGAAGTCAACAGACATATGCAGATTGTTTTTTCTAGCTCAAGTTTTCATACATTTTTTATTATGCATTTATTACTTTGTAATATTGAAAGTTCCCAGCTTACTTTAGAATGACTCCCAAATTTCAGATGTTCATGATAGTGTACAAGTGTAGTTGAGCCTGCAATGAAGAATAAAAAAAAATCAAGAAAATGATAAGTGTATAGATATATTAGAGGAACAACAGAAACTTGAATATAGCTATGATTACAGCATTATATAACTATAAAATGCCTTTTGTGTTAGATTTTTAGGTCTTTGGC
This sequence comes from Orycteropus afer afer, assembly GCF_000298275.1. NCBI lineage: Eukaryota > Metazoa > Chordata > Mammalia > Tubulidentata > Orycteropodidae > Orycteropus > Orycteropus afer. The sequence continues at coordinate 962,175 of NW_006922260.1, read as the reverse complement.
TTATTATAGCAAACAGTGATTATATCTGACAAATATTGTTTTTTCAATTTTTTTATTTTACGACATCAAGAATAGGCTTAATTTTGATCAAATGGAGCTATTTAAATACCTATGTTGATAAGATCCTTTACAGACTAAAAACTACTCTTCATGATTTCTGTTCAGAACTCAATTTGAAGAATGATTTAATTTTAAGAAAAAAATTATAAACAAATTAATATTGTAGGAGAGACTCTTTTGAATATCAAATAATAGTCAATTCAACTATATCTAGTAAAACGAGGTATATAACCAGATATTTAGATATATGATGTTATGTTTGATATTTACTATAAATATCTTCAAATATTTTTATTATTTAAAAAAACACTTAGAAAATAATGAAGGGAGTAGAAAAATAAGGAATGAATGTAGAGCAAAAGAGAGGATAGAAAAATTGGAATAATTTGACTTAGAACAACTTTTTTTAGGTTTTTTAATAATATACTATATGTTACTAGGCTACTTTAGTAGCAAATTAAATATCTACCTTGATTTTCCTTTCTTAGAACATATTGTTTGTGTTATACCATGGTTCAAGGATGCCAACAAAAGACCACACACACACACACACACACATACACTCTATCAGCTCATGAGTAAATGTTTTATTCACATAATGAAGCAACAGAGTAAGATCATCTTGACTAGTGGGAATGGTTTCTGATGGGCAGAAAGACCACACTACATATGGTTGGTGCAGGGAAAATATCTATGTTCACCCTTTTCATTCTGTAGTTAAAAAATTCAGTTCCCTCCCCACTGAGAACACATATAAAAGTGGTATTGACAAAGTGCCATATGGTGCTCCTGTATGTACAAAAGCCAGAAAAAGTTACTGTGCTCTGGAACAAGGGAAGATTTTTCTGGTAAGGAGAGAGAACTAAGAGAGAAAAACAAACTCAATTCCCAGCTTCCTCATCACAGAATGTTCTGGGCCCAAGGACTTTATTTAGCAAACTAAAAACAAAACAAAACAAAAAAAACCTCAATGCCATCCAGTTGATACTGACTCACAGCTACCCCCTTTGTTTTTCTGAGATGGTAAATCATTGCAGAAGTAGATTGCCCAGTCTTCCTTTTTCAGAGTGGCCAGTGGATTTGAACTGCCAAACTTCTGGTTATGAGTCAAATGCCTTAGGCACTACATCACCAGAGCTACTTTAAGGCCTTTATTAGGCACCCCAGAAGAGAGTCATAAAGCCAGACTGCTTCCTCACCAGATTGTCTCTGTTTTTTATATATATATATATATATATATATATAACGAAATGTGCAAAGATCTGAAGTTTGAAAAACAAAAGGGAAGAATGCGCTCAGCATTTCTCAAGCTGAAAGAATTGAAGAAAAAATTTAAGCCTCGAGTTGCAATGTTGAAAGATTCTACGGGCAAAATACTGAATGATGCAGGAAACATCAAGAGAAGAGGCAGGAATACACAGAGTCACTGTACCAAAAGTAACTGGCTGATCTTCATCCATTTCAGGAAGTGGCATATGATCTAGAACCAATGGTACTGAAGGAGGAAGTTAAAGCTGCAATGAAGGAATTGATGAAGAACAAGTCTCTGGTAATTGACAGAATACCCATTAGGATATTTTAACAAGCTGATGCCCCATTGGAGGCACTCACTCGGTTTTGTCAAGAGATTTGGAAGACAGCTACCTGGCCAGCTGACTGGAAGAGATCCATATTTGTATGTATTCCAAAGAAAGGTGATCCCACAGATTGTGAAAATTAGAACAATATCATTAATATCACACAAAAGTGAGATCTTACTGAAGATAATTAAAAAATGTTTGCAGCAGTGTATTGACAGAGAACTTCCAGAGGTTCAAGCTGGATTCAGAAGAGGACGTGGAACAAGGGATATCATAGCTGTTGTCAGATGGATCTTGGCTCAAGGCAAAGAATACCAGAAAGATGTT
>NW_006922260.1:959123-960004 GCF_000298275.1 Orycteropus afer afer | reverse complement strand
AGAAGCTGGACTATATGAAGAAAAACGTGGCATCAGGATTGGAGGAAGAATCATTTACAACCTGAGATATGCAGACAATACAACTTTAATTGCTGAAAGTGAGGATGATTTGAGGCACTTACTGAGGAAGGTTGAAGAATCTGCAGTATGGATTACGTCTCAATATAAAGAAAACAAAAATCCTCACAACTGGACCAATGAGTAGCATCACAATAAAAGGAGAGAAGATTGAGGTTGTCAAAGAATTCACGTTGATTGGTTCTACAATCGACACCAATGGAAGCAGCAGTCAGGACATTAGACAACGTGTAGCACTGGGAAAGTCAACAGTGAAGGAACCATTTCAAGTGCTGAGGAGCAAGGATATCTCCTTGAGGACCAAGGTGCACCTAACATAAGCCATGATATTTCCAATTGCCTCCTATGCATATGAGAGCTGGATAATGCATAAGGAAGACTTAAAAAGAGTTGATTCTTTTAAGTTGTGGTGCTGGTGAAGAATGCTGAAAGTGCCATGGACTGTTAAAAGAACTAACAGATCTGTCCTGGAGGAAGTGCAGCCAGAATGCTCCTTGGAAACGAGAATGGCCAAACTTTGTCTCACCTACTTTGGTCATGTTGTCAGAAGGGACCATTCCTTGGAGAAGGATGTCATGCTTGTCGGGTGGAGGGTCAACGAAAGAGGGGGAGGCCTTCAACGAGATGGGTTGACACGGTGGCTGCAATGATGGGCTTAATATAGCAGGGATCGTGGAGCTAGTGGGGGATCGGGCAGTGTTTCGTTCTGCTGTGCATGGGGTGGCTATGAGTTGAAATGGCACCTAAAAACAACAACAGAACACACACACACACACACACACATATATAACAATAAATACATA
>NW_006922260.1:943189-959023 GCF_000298275.1 Orycteropus afer afer | reverse complement strand
TGTGTGTGTGTGTGTGTATATATATATACATATCCATATATATACATGTATATATTTCCTGATTGTTGTTGTTATGTGCCATTAAGTTGGACCTGACTCATAACAACCCCTCTTTGGGTTTCCGAGGCAGTTATTACTACAGAAGTAGATTGTTCTATCTTCCTTCCGAAGAGTGGCTGGTGTGTTTGAACTGGCAGCCTTCTGGTTAGCAGCCAGATGCCTTAGGCACTACACAAGAACTCCATATTTCCTGATAAATAAAATATTTCCTTATAAATAAATATATTAAAAAAAAATCTCACTGCCATCTGGATAGCAGTCAAATGCCTTGGGCACTACACCACAACAGTTCCTGATAAACAAATAAATTTATTTATATATAATATACTAAATTATTTTTTTGTTGTTGTTATATGCCGTCGAGTCAGACCCAACTCATAGTGACCCCTCCTTGGGTTTCAGAGACAGTACCAATATGGAAGTAGATTGCCCCATCTTCCTTCCAAGGAGTGGCTGGTGGGTTTGAACTGCCAGCCTTCTGTTTAGCAGTCAAGTGCCTTAGGCACTAAGCTACCAGAGCTCCTATTCTAAATTACAGGAGCAACTCAAGGTTTGAATATTTTCTTCAGTTCTTTCAGTTTCAGAAATGCTAATTGTATTTTTCCCTTTTGATTTTCTAACTCCAGGCCTTTGCATATTTCATTATTCTATTTACATTGTCTTCTCAAGTCACCCTTTGAAATCTTCTTTTCAACTCTTTACATTTCTTCCATTTGCTTTAGCTATTCTTTATTCAGGGATCTCTGGTAGCATAGTGCCTAGGTACTTGACTGCTAACCAGAGGCTGGAGGTTCAAATCCATCAGCCACTCCTCGGAAGGAAGATTGGGCAATCTACTTCCGTAGTGATATTATTGCCTTGAAAACCCAAGGAGGGGTCGCTATGAGTCATGTTCGACTCGACGGCACATAACAACAACAACACAACAATAACACTTTTCATTCAAGAGGAAGTTTCAATTTTTCTGATATCCATTTTGTTCTTTTCTTTCTTTCTAATGATTTTTTGCTGTCTTCATGTATGATGTTTTTGATGTCATCCCATACCTCATCTAGTCTCTTTGATCATTATTGTTCAATATGTCAAGTTTTCTTCAGATGGTCTCTAAGTTGAGGTGGCTATACTCAAGTCTGTATGTTGGCTCTCGTGGACTTGTTTTAGTTTTCCTCTACTTCAACTTAAACCTGCATATGAGCAATTGATGGTCTGTCCCATAGTCGCTCCCTGACCTTTTTCTGACTAATGGTATTGAGTTTCTCTCTTGTCTCTTCCACAGATGTAGTTGATTTGATTGCTGTGTCTTCCTTTTTGGTAATGTCTATGTGTATAGTCAAAGTTCATGTTGTTGAAAACAAAGGTATTACTTTTATTCTTTATCATTGGTCTTAAATAATCCTGTCATGTGATATCTGGTGTTCTTTCTATCAATAAGGCCATATTCCCCACCATTGATGCTACTTCTTTATTTCTTTCTTCTTATACCCCCCTTTCATATTCCAATCACAAGTAATTATCAATGCATCTTGACTGCATATTTGATCAATTTAACACTCCAAAAGTTAAAAAAAAAAAGAAAGTCTTTAATTTCTTCAACTTTGGCTTTAGTGTTTGGTGTGTAAATTTAAATATTTGTATTAAATGATTTTCCTTGTAATTGTATGGATATCACTCTATAATTCATAGTATTGCACCTCCAGATAGATCATGAAAAGCCATTTTTTGATGATGAATGTGACATCATTACTCTCCATTTTGTCATTGTCATCCTAGGATATGATTTTCTGATTCAAAATAGGGAATACCAGTCCATTTCAGCTCACTAATGCCTAGTATATTGAACTTTATGCATATTATTTCATTTTTAACAACTTACAATTTTCCTAGATTCATACTAGGAATGTACTTTGTATATTCCATGTATCAATTATTAATAGATATTTGCAACTGTTGTTTCCTCTTATTATGAATCATGCCACATTAGCACACAGCAATCCTGAAAGCTTAGCCCATCGTTATCATTAAAGTCAACTCTACTTTTCTACTTTGAGAAGGCAGCTCTTCTCCAGGCATATTTTCAGTACCTTCAAACTATAGGGGCTCACTGTATGCCACTGTATTAGACAATGTCTCATTGCTATTCATAAGGCTGTTACTGGTGAATGTTTTTCAGAAGTAAAACACCATATTCTTATTCCTAGTCTGTTTTTGTCCCCAAGCTCTGCTGAAACCTGTTCACCATGGTGACCCTGCTAATATGTGAAATACCAGTGACATAGCTTCCAGCATCAGAATAACACACAAGCACTATAGTATGAGAAATTGACAGGTGATATATCTTTATCATTCTATACATATAGAATTATTTTCTATTATATCTATCCCTTATCTATCTATCTATCTATCTATCTATTTTAAAATTCTCTGGATGTTGCACATAGTGAAGCACTTGACCATTGGACAGAAGCTTGGTCATTCAAACCCATCAAGAGATGCCTGGGAAAACAGGCTTTTTGTTCTGATTCTGAAATGTCATAGTCTTGAAAATCCTGTGTTTCACATTGCACACACTTGATCACCACAGGTAGCAATCAAATTGATGCCAACTAATAGCAACTGTGATAGTTAAGGTTGTATGTGAATTTGGTCTGGTGGAGTGGCTGGACAGCTTATAGTTATTCCCCATGATGAGATTGGTAATTAATTCCATGGTGGAATCTACTGGAACAGCTGAGTAGCTCCTTTAGGGATGTGGGATGTTCTCAGTATATATAAGAAGCAACTTTGAGAAAGGATACCAGTCTATGGCATGCATAAACTCTGCATGTAGCCAAATCATTGTTCAGCAACCTGCCATGTTGCCCTGCCAATCTTGGGACTTTTTCAGAACTTGAATCAATGGCCTGCCATGTAGTTTGATTCCATTGTGACTGTGCCATTTTATTTGTCAACCTTCCACTTGCCAGCCTCAGCAGCCAGCAGCTGCCTGAGTGAAGAAAAGTCTCCAGCTTCAGTGGACTGGGAGCAGGAGGCAGAACTGAAGTCCAGGTTCAAGGGGCTTTCACCCAGCCCCTAGAGTCTGGCACTTTGAACTTGAACTTTTGGCCTCCAAAACTGTAAGAGAATAAACTCCTGTTGGTTAAAGCCATCCTATTTGTGGTATATTCCTCCCAGAGTGCCATAAGGGAACCAAAACAGCAACATATCTATTTTATAATCCCATTTGTCATTATTTGTCTATTTGTGCTTTCACACTACTACTTCTATACCCCAAAATTTTAGTTTTTTTTTTTTTTTTCCTAACTTTTATCTATCTATCATCTATTTATTTATTTAAAAGGATTTTAACATTATTCTAGTTCCTTTAATTTGGCCATGTTATTTATGGTATTATATTTTTTTTCAGTTAATCTAACTATTGGATACTTATATTTTCAAGTATATATTTCAATATACATTTTTATTAAAAGGAACTATTTTCTAAAAGAAACCATTCTGTTCCAGCTTATCACAAGCAGCGTTGTATTTGTTATTATACTATTTTCCATTCTCATTGACTGATAAAAACAGAGCTTTTTTGTCTTAAGTTGTACTAGCATCATCCTAACTCTAATTAAATTGGTTAAAAAATTAGTTTAAGGAGTATGTTCGTTGGACACTAAATTCATGGGAATACTCACATGATTCTTCTAAAACTCCTGTTGTTGTTAGGTGCTGTCCAGTCGTTTCAGAACTTCTGTAGCACATAAAAAAAACCGAGGATGTTTGTGTTTTGAAGGGGTAAATTCTATTTTCTTTTCAATTAAATTTAATTAGATTGTAGGTCCTGAATATGCATGTTTATCATTTATCCTGAATAAGCACATGAAGGGGTTTTGGTATGAGATAGTTTTATTATTATTAATTCTCAGTATGTTTTAAGTAACCTAGGAAAATATGATGAGAACCAATGGGAATTTATCCTACACAAATTGTTGGGCTCTGAATTGGCAAGAAACTAGGGAAAAAGACTTTTCTTGTTTATGAAATAGAGGAAAACAGATGCCCTCATCCCTGACTCAAAGATTTTTCTCTGAAACCTAATAGGCCTGAGTACTTACTACAACAATTTGGTTTATAAGTAAAATACCTCCACAACTCAGATAGCTCCAGGTGTGTGTCACCTATTATAATGTAGAGGTGTCTCTCAATTCTGAATCTTCATCATATTTAGCATATAAATACCTGGAGAGAAAACTTTCCAGTTTCCTCCTACCCTGGCTTTTAACTTAGGGAGTTATTCCAGGCTGTAACCATTTGGTTATCCCAAGGAGGTAAGACTAATTTTATTATACTTTTTTATAATTTTATTACAGTCAAAGAGATTTTCTAGACAAAGTTCTAAAATCTAATTCTCGTAGCTTTTGAAGATTCTCAGAAGGCTGGGTCTTTTTGCAGGAATGCTTAAAAAATCCAGAGACGTTTGATTTCTCTGTATGTAGATACAAGAGAGAGAAAAGGCAAATAAGTCAAACTGCATCTTTTATGTATAGAAAATATATAGTTGGATGTTCATTATAATGTAAAAATGTCTTTGTTTTTGAAATACTGACTGACAAGTTTGAAGTTTTTGTGCACTGTTAAGTGCCACTATTATACATAGTTAACGCTACCTCATGATCATATTACCAAGAAATATAAATGTTTTGAAAAAACATAACCTTCAAACATTCAGAAAAAGGGACTTCCAGCAAGATGGCAAAATAGGCAGGCAAGCTACACAGACCCTCTACAACAAATAAATGATAGACCAATTGAAACAAATACAGAGTATAATCCAGGAAAAAAGCTTTGAAGGGAAGGATAAAGAAGTGTACTAAATCTGACTAGTTGAAGCAACTTAATGAAAACTATCAATAAGGAGACAAATGGAACTATGGAATGTCACCTGGCCTGAGAATGTGGCTATATTGAATATTTGCAAGTAGAGTTCTGATCCAGGCAGCAAATCAATCATTGGTTCTACTTGTCAAGGACTGCTGAAGCAACCACCCAAAATGCTGGCTAAAAACCAGTAAGTTGTGATACTCTTGTTATTCCCTTTGTACCCCTTATCTTCCCAGTGAACAGAACTTTGGCCATACTCCACCCCTATAAACCTTCTAGACTGGCAAGAATTATATCCAGACTGGTCCCCTACCAGCAGCTGCCTTCTGAGCAGGCAGGAACTGGTCCCAGAATGAAACATCCTTCTTCCAGACACGTTTTTGAGCTAGTAGGAACATTTTCTGAGAACAAGAACAATGTGTGGAAAAGCAGGAGCATTTTCTAGGAATGTGACCCTACACCTAGTTACCTTCTGAGATGGAAGAAACTTTCTTTGGGACCAGATGCCCTGCCCACACTATTTTCTAGACTGGCAGGAATGCCCTCTAGAACCAAGCACCTTCTCCTAGTCACCTATTGGAGCAGCATGAACTTTCTCTTTGTCTAGTTTCCCTCTCCCAGACACCTCCTGGGCCAGCAGACATTGCTCTGGGATGATGTGACTTGTCCTCAATTACCTTGCAGGTAGATAAGAACTAGATCTGATAAAAGCCATCATGATTCTCACCACATATTGGACTGCCAAGAATTTTTTTTTTTTTTTTTAGAGCAACACCGTGTCCTAACCTTTTTGGGCCAGAAGAAATTCCTTCTGGAACTGGGTGCCTTGTGCCCAGCTTCCATTTGGGCCAGCAGAAACTTTTTCTGGGTCCAAGCACCCTGCCCCTAGATATCTTCTGGGTCTTCAGGACCTCTACTTAGATCAGCACTCCACCCTCAGTTGCTATCTTGGTAGGATTGAAATAGTGCCAGGACCAGGTGCACTGCTGCTTTCTTCTGGCTACTTAGCCAAAAGGAAAACTGCTTGGATTTTCTGATGCTCCTGGTTTTTGTTTTCATTATTCTTTGTGGCCTTCTTTCTTTTTAAATTTTCTTTTCTTTAATTTCCCTGGTTCTTATTTTGCTTTGGTTTTACTTTTTATGTTTCCTTTTTATTTTTCTTTTCTTTTTTTACTCTTTAGTTTCTTCCATCCCTTGCTTTTATTTTTGCATTTCTTTTATTTTTTGATTATTATTATTTTTCTCTTACTCTCTTCCCCTGTCCACCTCAAATTATGGCTTCATATTTTTCTTTTTCTGTTTGTCCTGCCTTTGTCTTTTTTTCATTTTTTTTCTTTCCATTTCACTTCTTCCCCTTCTTCTGGTTCTTGTTGTTGGTTATATGCTGCTTTTTTTTTTTCTTCTATTTTTTTTTTTTTATTTATTATTTTCTCCCAATTTGCAAGAGACAGCAACTTTGCCTACATGACACAAATTCATTCTTCTGCAAACCTAACCCACTGGATGAGAGCCAACACCTGTTTCTGCATCAACTGATCAACAATAGTGTCCAATACCAGCCCAACCACCACTCAACTCATGTACAACAAAGAGCTAACAGAGATCTGTGTGCACATCCTCATTCTCATAGTGGTGATGGCTATGGGCTCAAGTATAGCAAGGATCATCTTCAGCCAAAACAAAGCAAGTGCTGACTGTGGAAGAGATCATCAATTGCTCATATGTGAGTTCAAGTTGAAGCTGAAGAAAATTAAAACAAGTCCTCAAAAGCTAAAATATGACTTTGATTATAACCTTCCTGACTTTAGACACCATTAGAAGAATAAATTTGACACATTGAACACAAGTGATAGGAAAAGAGAAAAGATGTTAAATGATATCAGAATCATCATACATGAAGAAAACAAATGGTTACTACAAAGGCATGTCTTTTGGTTACCTCTAATGTCACAGTAACAGTAATATCCACAAGTAGAATGACTTGAACAAACAAGAGTTTATCCTCCTACAATTTTGGAGGCTAGAAGTCCAAGTTCAAAATGCCAGGCTCTAGGGCCTGGGTGAAAATTCGTCAACCTTGGACTTCAGTTCTGACTCTTGCTTGTGGCCCACTGAGGCTGGCGGGACTTCTTCACTTAGGCAGCTTATCACTGCTGAGGCTGACGAACCCAAGGCCAATAAGTAAAAAGGCACAGTCCCTATATTACCAACACATGGAAGGCCACTCATTCAAAACAATTAAGAGTTTCAAAATTGGCAGACAAAATGGCAGGCTGCTGAATAATGACTTGGCTACATACAGGATTCAAGTATGCCAAAAGTTTGAGACCTTCCTCAAAGTGGTTTTTTATATACTGGGACCAGACCACATCCCTAAAGCAGCTACTCAGCTGCTTTAGACTCCATCATGGAGTTGATTGTCAATCTCACCATGCATAATAACTACATTCACCTGCCCAGCCACTCAATAACAGGCCCAGTCAAGTTGACACATAACCTTAGCTACCACAACAGAAAAGGAAGAAAAGACCAAACTAGATGTCAGAACAGATTCTGAAATTTGCTCTTGAATAGAGAGTAGCTAAAATAAATGGAAGAGATGACAAGATAAAAGAGTTGTACAGAAGATTTCAAAAAACAGCTTGAGAAGCCAAAATCAAATACTATGATGAAATATTCAAAGACCCAGAGTTAGAAAAATAAAAGGGAAGAACTTCCTTGACATTTCTCAAGCTGAATGAAGTGAAAAAAAAATTCAAGACTTGACCTGAAATATTGGAAGAGTCTATGGGCCAATTATTTAATGATGTAGGAAGCACTAAAAAAAAAAAAAAAAAAGATGGAAGGAACACACAGAGTAACTGTAAAAAAAAAGAATTGGTCAATGTTCAATTATTTCAGGAGGTAATATGTGATCCAGAACCAATGATACTGAAGGAAAAAGTCTAAGCTGAAATGAAAGAATTAGTGAAAAACAAGGTTCTAGGAAGTGATGAAATAACCATTGAGATGTTTCAACAGATTCCTTCCAAATAATTTGGAAAAAAGCAACTGGGTCAATTCACTGAAAATGATTCATATTTGCTCCCATTCCAAAGAAAGGTGAGCAAATAGAATGTGAAAAATATAGAACAGTATCACTAATATCATATGAGAGGAAAATTTTGCTGAAGATAATAGAATGGTTGCAGCAGTATATTGACAGGGAACTGCCAGAAAAGCAAGCTGGATTCAGAAGAGGACTTTGAACCAGAAATATCTTTGCTGGTGTCCGATGGATCTTACCTGAAAGCAAAGAATACCAGAAAGATGTTCACTAGTGTTTTATTGACTATGGAAAAGCATTCAACAGTGTGGATCATAACAAATTATGGATAACATTGTGAAGAGTAGGAATTCCAGGGTACTTAATTGTGCTCATGAGGAACCTTTACATAGACCAGGAAGTTGTCATTTGAACAGAACAGATACTACATGATTTAAAATCAAGAAAATTGTGTGCCAGGGATATATCATTTCCACACTTATTCAATTTGGACTCTGAGCAGATAACTCATGAAGCTAGACTATAGGAAGAATAAGAAGCTATAGCTGGATTATAGGAAGAAGAACATAGTTTCAGGATAGAAAGAAGGCTCATTAACAACCTGTGATATGCAGATGACACAATCTTGCTTGATGGAAGTGAAGATGACTTGAAGCACTTATTGATGAAGATTAAAGAATACAGTCTGCAGTAGGGGTTACACCTTAATATAAAGAAAATAAAAATTCTTACAATTAGACAAATAAGTAGCATCACTGTTGTTGTTGTGTGCCGTCAAGTGGGAACCGACTCATAGTGACCCCTCCTTGGGTTTCCGAGGCAGTATCCCTATAGAAGTAGATTGCCCATCTACCTTCTGAGGAGTGGCTGGTGGGTTTGAACCATCAGCCTTCTGGTTAGCAGTCAAGTACCTTAGCCACTATGCTACCAGAGCTCCCAGTAGCATCACTATAAATAAAAAAAAGATTGACATTGTCAAAGATTTCACTTTACTTGGGTCCAAAATCAACACCCTTGGAAGTAGCAATCAAGAAACCAGATGTAATATTGTACTTGGTAAATATGCTGTAAAAGACCTCTTTAAAGTGTTGGAGAACAAAGATGTCACTTAGAAGACTAAGTTGTGCCTAATCCAAACCATGATATTTTCAATCACCTCATATGCATGTGAAAGAAGGATAATGAATAATGAAGATCAAAAACTTGATGCTTTTGAATTGTGTTGTTGGCAAAGAATACTGAAAATAACATGAACTACCAGAAGAATGAATAAATTGGTCCTGGAATAAGTACAGCTGGAATGCTTCTTAGAAGCAAGAATGACCATTGTTCAACTCACCTACTTTGGACATGTCAGAGGGACCATTCCCTGGAGAAAGATATCATACATGGTAGAGTGGAGGGTCAGCCAAAAGGGGAAGACCCTCAAAAAGATGGATTGACACAAGGGCTCAAGCATAGCAACAAATGTGAGGATGCCACATGACTGGGCAGTATTTCATTCTGTTGTAGATATGAGTCAGACCCTACATGCTGGCACTGAAAATCAATAACAATAAAAATAGAAGAACAAAGACACTAAGCAAGGAAACTACTGGGACTCATTGAAAGATTCAACAAAGTGACAGGATACAGAGTAAACATACAAAAATCAGTTGGATTCCTCTCCATCAATAAAGAAATATCTGAACAGGAATAAAGAAACAAAACCATTTACAATAGCTAGCAAAAAAAAAAATAAATAAATAAAATATTTAGGAATAAATCTTACCAGGGACATCAAAGACACAAAGAAAACTACAAACAACTACTACAAGAACTTTTAAGAGACCTTCGTAAATGGAAGAACATACCATGTTGATGCACAGGAAGACTGAATATTATGAAACCGTGTGTACTACCTAAAACAATCTATAGATTCAATTCAATCCTATTTTACATTCCATTAACATTCCTTAAGGATATGAAAAAACATTTGGGCAATCCTACTTCTGTAGTGATACTGCCTTGGAAACCCAAGGAGCGGTCGCTATGACTCCGGGCCAACTCAACGGCACATAACAACAACAACAACAACAAAAACAACAACAACAATTATATTTACAGATATGTAAAGAAGAAGAATAAAATAGTGTGATCTCACACTCTTCCATCTCAAAACCTACTTTATAGTCACAGTAGGCAAACAGTATAATATTTGTATGATGACAGATACATATCCAGTGGAACAAGAATGAGAATGCAGAACTACATTCATCCATCTATGGAGAGCTGATCTTTGATAAAGGCCTGAAGCCCATTAAATGGGGAAGTGACAGTCTTTAATAAATGGTGTTGACAAAACTGGATATCCATTTGAAGAAAAATTAAACAAGACTCACATCTCATACCATACAAAAAATGAACTTAAGATGGATCAAAGACATAACTGTAAAATCTAAAATTATAAAGCTCATTAAAAAAATAAATAAATAGTGGCAAAATTAGAGGCCCAATATGGCATAAATATACTATAACCCAAAATGCACAGACAGCAGAAGATAAACTAGATGACTGGACATATTATATTGTGCATATTAAAACATTTTTCCAAAGAAGTTAAAAGAGAACCTACAGATTCGGAAAAATATTTGACAATAATATATCTGCAAGACTTATGTCTAAACTTTATAGAATACTTCCAACACCTCAGCAACAAAATGAGAATCTAGTTAAAAAATTTCCACAGGAAGGCCCCTCCACTTTGGGCTTCAGCTCTGCTTCTTGCTCCCAGCCCACTGGAGCTGAAAGTATATCATATCTTACTTCAGGCTGGCTGCTGAGAATGACAAAAACATGGTACAAAAAAAAAAAAAAAAAAAATGGCACAGTCCCAATATTATCAACCAATATGGCAGGCCACTAGTTCAAGTAAACAGTCCCAAGATCAGCAGGCAACATGAGAGACTGCTGAATGAAGATTCAGCTAAATACAGGATTCAAGCTTGCTAAAAAGCTAGAGACCTTTATCAAAGCTTCTTCTTAGGTACTAAAAGCAGACCATATCCCCAAGGAAGCTACTCAAATTGCTCACAGACGATTCCAACATGGATTTTAATACCAGCCTGATCATGGGGTATAACTATATTTAGCTGCCTAGGCACTCAAAACCAAGCCCAGACAAACTGACACATAAGCTTAACTACCACACACCTCATAATGTGAATGAACTTGAAGGATGTTATACTGAGTGAAATAAGCCAATCACTGAAGGACAAATATTGTATGAGTCCACTATTATAAAAATCAAGTTTATGTTTACACACAGAAGAAACCATTCTTTGTTGATTACCAAGGATGGGATGCAAGGCAAGTGGAAATTGCTAACTAGGTAAGGGAAACACACTGATCTGGGAGAATGTAAAGGCAATATACCAAAGCCTTTACTTTGTTTTACCAAAGCAGGTGGCCAGCACAATATCACTCAGGAAAACAAGGAAAGGTATACAAGAGGTAAAGACAACAAATAAATATTGTTACATACAAAATGCTGCATTATCTGTAATAGTAAGTATTCATAAGGTACATACATAGGTAGACAGGCAAAATGGTCAGTTTCAGGTAGACAAACGGGAACATACCAGCGAGTATATATAGGTTCAGCAGACAATATTTCTGTGTATGTATTTGTATGTGGTATAAAAATGTCCATAGATAATAAAGTGAACAGAGGACAAAGTTATGATGACTTATCAGCCAAAAGCCTTCAGAGAGTGGGTCACTGGGCCTGTGAGCTCGGGACCATGGTCACAGCCAAACATGGTAAACAATTACCCAGGGAGGTGCACTTCTTAGAACAATCATCCAAAAGAGATCAGAAGGACAGCATTTGTGCTGGGAGGAAGTTCAGAAGGCGGGAATACCTAAGAGAAAAGGACACTTGAAAGAGGTAAACAAAGGGAGTTAGCGGGAATAAAGCTGTTATATTGTGGGGACTGCAAGCAGTGCAGTATGTACAAAATGTTAAATGTAAAATGAGTTTTCTTTGTAAACTTCCACCCAAATCACAGTTGTTGTTGTTGTTGTTATGTGCCATCAAGTCACACCTGACTGTTAGTGACACCTTCCTTGGGAGGGCTTCCTCAGAGGAGTGACTGGTGTGTTTGAACCACCAGCCTTCATGTTTAAATATAATAATTAAATAAACCCACTCAGAAAAAAAAAGAAAAGTTTGTCACAACAAATTGGGCATCCGTGAAAAACTGACATTTATATTTTGAAGGGAAGCAAAATTATCTACTGTAAACTATTTTACTGATGTAAAATAAAATATACCTTAAATATAATAATTTTAGCATATTAGTAAAATATTTAAATGTTAGTATTTTATATTGGCAAATATTCTACTTGAAACAATTATGCTTAAAATATTTAGCTGAAAATATTTTACTGCAAAACAAATCACCCCATACTTATAAGCTATGAACTAGCTACTAGAAATTGCTTAAAGTGCAGCCTAAAACATGATATTATAGTTAATTTTGTAGAAAGAAGCTATATGATTTTAAAAAGGAAAATAATTGCAAAGTATATTTATCCCTTTGACTGTGTCTATCTTATACATTAAAAATATTTTAAGAAATGTTCATATGTTGGGGTTCATAATCAATGATACCTACATTAAAAAAAAAAAACTGCATTAAATAAACAAAAGAGAAGTCTATTACAAAGTTAAACACATGTGAAACAAACAAATGAAATTTGTATTGCTATTTTACAAAACTGAATACTGAAACTTTATTGTGTTTTAAATGGGATACTAAGGTTCAGTTAGTAGAGAGTAGAGTTAGGAAGGATATTGAGCAACCTGCCTAGGAAACCCAAGGAGGGGTTGCTATGAGTCGGGGCCGACTCGACGGCACATAACAACAACAACAACAACATTCATAAGGTTTTCCCTGGCCAATTATTTGAGAAGTAGATGGTCTCTTCCTTCTTCCTAATCTGTTTCAGTCTGTCAGCTGGGATGATACCTGTGCACCATGTGCATCTCGCTGGGTTAGAAAGACCAGTGGCTCAGCCTAAAAACTCACATCAACACGTCACCACAGTAGGACAAACCAACAGACAAGTTAGCCTCCCTGTTGGAAGCCTCTCATACCACCCTTACCTGGGTCCCTGCAGCTGCCTCCTCCTCTGCCCATATTCCTAGGCCTTTTAATCCCCTTTCTCCCGCTCTCCTGCCCTGCTGCTTTGGGCATGCCTGAGTTCATCTCCCCACTTGGATCCCGGTAGCTGACTGCTCCTCTGTCTGAGTTCTTGGCTTTTTTATCCCTTTCTCCCACTCTCCCGCCCTGCTGCTTTGGGAATGCCTGATTTCCCTCTCCTCACCTGGATCCCTGTGGCTGACTACTTCTCTGTCAGTGTTCCTGGCTTTTATTCCCCTTTTTCCTGCTCTCCCTCATGGCTGCTTTGAGTTCCTCTCCTCACCTGGATCCCTGTGGCTGACTGCATATGCCAACAGAAGCAGCAGTCAGGACATTAGACAACGTGTAGCACTGGGAAAGTCAACCGTGAAGGAACTCTTTCAAGTGCTGAGGAGCAAGGATGTCTCCTTGAGGGCTAAGGTGCGCCTGACAGAATCCATGATATTTCCAATTGCCTCGTATGCATGTGAGAGCTGGACAATGAATAAGGAAGACTGAAGAAGAGTTGATGCTTTTGAGTTGTGGTGCTGGTGAAGAATGCTGAAAGTACCATGGACTGCTAAAAGAACTAACAGATCTGTCCTGGAGGAAGTGCACGTGAAATGCTCCTTGGAAGCGAGAATGGCTTGACTTCATCTCACCTATTTTGGTCATGTTGTCTGAAGGGACCATTCCTTGGAGAAGGATGTCATGCTTGGTAGGATGGAGGGTTAACAAAAGTGGGGGAGACCTTCAATGAGATGGATTGACACAGTGGCTATGATGATGGGCTCAAGTATAGCAGGGATCGTGGAGCTGGTGTGGGTTTGGGCAGTGTTTCGTTCTGCTGTGCATGGGGTTGCTATGGGTCGGAAATGACTCGACATCACCTAACAACAACAACAGGGGGGTGGGAATATTAACACTGTGATATCCCTAGAGTGCTTTAATGCGGCCATAAGATGATTGATGTAATATTTTCTTATAAAGTCTTAAATATTGTTCTCCATGGATCAAGCAAGAAATGTTATCCATGGTCAGATCCTAAATACTCAGTCAACTCTAAGAAAATGTAGAAAATATTATCATGTATCATCATTTTTGAGTTGGTTCATTTAGAATAAAATGGCTTTAAAATATCTTCAAGAGAAAGTAATAGCACACTGTCAACTATGATAATAACTTGGTCATTAACAAGTAGTGATAATTCTTTAAGAAGTGGCTGTATCCAAGTTTATTCAGCCACCGATTAATGAAAACTCAGAGAAAGCTGATTTTATAGAGACATTTAAAATACGTATGTAAAAATTCTTCTTTTCAAATATATATTTGTGAATTCAAATCTTAATTTCTCTTTGCTATAAAATTGTAATATGAAAAGTGAAGTTTGAATAATTCTATAAACAACTTACTTATCATCAGTAGGGCATGTATTTTTAATGTTTTAAATCCTGAGATCTCTTCTCCAAATTTATTTGTCACTTTTCCAGATGGCTATCCCAACTCTGGGAGCTCTGGTGGTATAGTGCCTAAGGCATTTGACTGCTAACCAGAAGGTTGGAGGTTCAAATCCATCAGCCCCTTCTTGGAAGGAAGAATGGGCAATCTATTCCCCAAAAGATACCACCTTGGAAACCCAAGGAGGAGTGACTATGAGTCAAATTGACTCAACGACAGTGAATTTTGGTGTTTTGTGTGTGTGTGTGTGTGTCTGTGTGTGTGCCAACCCCAGACATCATTTTCATTCCGTGGAAAGAAGAATCAAGGTATTATAATCCACACATGAATCTAATTATCTTAAAAAAAAAAAGTTTTTCCTAAAAATATCCATAGAAGATTTTCATTCATATTTCATTGAGCAGGACTTATAATTTGTCCTCATTTTTGCTTTTAAGTGCTGAGTTGGTATAAAATTACAGGAACCATAAGTACAACAGAACAAAACTGTGTGCTCCTAGGTGATCTTCATAATCTTTCTTATGTTTGATCCCAATCTTGCAGCCACTGAGTGAATGGGTTTTATTGAGGGAATTCCCATTTTTCATTGATCTTACACTTTACCAAACATGATATTCTTCTCTAAGGACTGGTCCTTCATGATAACATGACTAAAGTATGAGAGAGAATTCTGTCCATCTTCTCTTCCAAGGAGCATTACAGCTGTATTTCTTCCAAGACAGATTTGTTTGTTCTTCTTGCAGTCAATGGCATTATCAGTGTTCTTCACCAACACCACAATTCAAATGGATCATATTTTCTGTGGTCTCCCTTATTCATTGTCCACCTCTCACATGCGTATAAAGCTATTGAAAAGACCATAGCTTGGATCAGGCCAACATTTGTCTACCAAGTGACTGCTTTGCTCTTTAACACTTTAAAGAGGTCTTTTGCAGAAGCTTTGCCCAATGTAATTGTCATTTGATTTCATGACTGCTGTTTCCATGTGTGCAGATTGTGAATCCAAGTCAAATGAAGTTCTTGACAACTTAAATCTTTTTTTTTCCCATTTATTGTGATGCTGCTTATTGTTCCAGTTGTAAAGAGTTTTGTTTTCTTTTTGTCAATGTGTAATCCCTACAGAGTCACTGTACCAAAAAGAACTGATTGATCTTCATCCATTTCAAGAAGTGGCATATGATCTAGAACCAATAGTAATGAAGGAAGAAGTCAAAGCTGCAATAAAAGAACTGGCGAAGAACA
>NW_006922260.1:928956-941849 GCF_000298275.1 Orycteropus afer afer | reverse complement strand
ACCATTCCCTGGAGAAGGATGTCATGCTTGGTAGGGTGGAGGGTCGACGAAAGAGGGGGAGGCCTTCAAGGAGATGGATCGATACCGTGGCTGCGATGATAGGCTCAAGTATAGCAGGGATTGTGGGGCTGGCACGGGATCAGGCAGTGTTTCATTCTGCAGTGCATGGGGTCGCTATGAGTTGGAAACGACTGGACGACACTTAACAACAACAACAACAATCCCTACTGAGTCTGAAACTTGCCCTTGAGCGAAGAGTGGCTAAAGCAAATGGAAGAGATGACAAGATAAAATACCTGGAGAGAATATTTCAAAGAGAAGCTCCAATAGGCAAAGCCAATTACTGTAATGAAATGTGCAAAGACCTGGGTTAGAAAACCAAAAAGGAAGAAAATGCTCAGCATTTCTCAAGCTGCAATAACTGAGGAAAAATTTAAGCCCCATATTGCAATATTAAAAGTTTCTATGGGCAAAATACTGAATGATGCAGGAAGCATCAAAAGAAGATGGAAGGAATGCATAGAGTCACTGTACCAAAAAGAACTGGTTGATCTTCAACCATTTCAGGAGATGGCATATGTTCAAGAACCAATAGTATTGAAGGAAGAAGTCCAAGCAGCAATGAGAGAATTGGCAGAGAACAAGGCTCCAGGAATTGACTGAATACCCACTGAGATGTTTGAACAAACAGAAGCTCCACTGGAGGCACTCACTTGGTTAAGTCAGGAGATTTGGAAGACAGCTATACAGCCAACTGATGGAAAGAGATCCATATTTATTTGTACCCATTCCAAAGAAAGGCAATCCCACAGAATGTTGAAATTTTTGAACTATATCATTAATTTTGCATGCAAATAAAACCTTACTGAAGATAAAACAAAAATGGTTACAGCAGTATATTGACAGAGAATTTCCAGAAATGCAAGCTGGATTCAGGAGAGGATGTCAAACAAGGGATATCATTGCTGATGTCAGATGGATCTTGGCTCAAAGTGAAGAATACCAGAAAGATGTTTATTTATGTTTTATTGACTACGCAAAAGCATTTGATTGTATGGATCATAACAAATTGTGGATAACATTGAGAAGAATGGGAATAGCAGAACACTTAATTTTACTCATGAGGAACCTGTACATAGACCAGGAGGCTGTCGTTGGAACAGAAAAAGGCAACACTTCATGGTTTAAAATCAAGAAGGGAGTGTGTCAGGGTTGTATCCTTTCACCATACTTATTCACTCTGTACACTGAGTAAATAATCTGAGAAACTGGAATATATGAAGAAGAACATGGCATTAGGATTGGAGGAAGAATCATTAACAACCTGTGATACACTGGTGACACAACTTTGCTTGCTGAAAGTGAGAATGACTCGAAGTATTTACTGATGAAGATTGAAGAATACAATCTGCAATATGGATTACATCTCAATATAAAGAAAACACAAATCCTCACAACTAGTCCTATAAGCAACATTAGGATAAAAGGAGAAAAGATCGCAATTGTCAAAGACTTCACATTACTTGGTTCAATAATAAACACCAATGGAAGCAACAGGCAGGACATCAGACAATGTATTCTTGTTGTTGTTATTGTTATATGCCGTTGAGTCGGACCCGACTCATAGCGACCCCTCCAAATCAGCTGCAAAGGACCTCTTTCAAGTGCTGAAGAGCAAAGATGTCTCCTTGAGAATAAAGTTATGCCATGGTATTTTCAGTTGCCTCATATGCATGTGAGAGCTGGATAATGAATAAGGAAGACTGAAGAGGAATTGATGTTTTTGAGCTGTCGTGTTGGCAAAGAATTCTTAAAGTACCATAGACTGCTAAAAGAACTAACAAGTCTGTCATGGAGGAAGTGCAGCCAGAATGCTCCTTGGAGGCAAGAAAGGCCAGACTTCATCTCACCTACTTTGGTCATGTTGTCAGAAGGGACCATTCCCTGGAGAAGGATGTTATGCTTGGTAAGGTAGACAAAAGAGGGGAAACCCCTCAACGACATAGATTGACATGATGGCAGCAGAGATGGGCTCAAGTATAGTAAGAATCATATAGGCTCAGGACACATTCTGTTGGATCATCTCTCTTTGGAATTAGCACAGATATGGATCTCTTCAAATAGGTTAGCCAGGTAACTGTCTTCCAAATTTCTTGGCATACATAAATGAGCATTTTAAGTATTGCATCCGTTTGTTCAAACATCTTAATGGATACTCTATCAGTTCCTGAAGCCTTATTTTTCAACAATTCCTTAAGTGCAGCTTGAGTTTCTTCCTTCACTACCATTGGTTGTTGATCATATGCTACCTCCTGAAATAGTTGAATGTCAACCAAGTATTTTTAGCACAGTGACTCTGTGTATTCCTTCCATTTTCTTCTGAAGCTTCATTCAGTATTTTGCCCATAGAATCCTTCAATATTGCAACTTGAAGGGTGCCTTTTGATTCAGTTCCTTTAGCTTGAGAAATGTCAAGCATCTTCTTCCCTTTTGCTTTTTTATTCTGGGGCTGCATATTTCATTATAGTACTTAATTTGTGTTCTTGAGCCACCTTTTGAAATTTTCTGTTCAGGTCTTTTCCTTCACCTTTCTTCCAAATACTTTACCTACTCTCTTCAAGAGCAAGTTTCAAAGTCTCCTCTGACATTTTCTTTAATCTTTTCTTCTGTTTCTGTCTTTTTAATGACCTTTTGCTTCATTCATTTTTCATGTCCTTGATATTATTCCCCAACT
Organism: Orycteropus afer afer; assembly: GCF_000298275.1. NCBI lineage: Eukaryota > Metazoa > Chordata > Mammalia > Tubulidentata > Orycteropodidae > Orycteropus > Orycteropus afer. The sequence continues at coordinate 939,115 of NW_006922260.1, read as the reverse complement.
CACCTAGTCGTTGGTCATTGGTGTTCAATGTATCAAATATATTCTCAAATGGCCTTTAAATTCATATGGAAGGTATTCAAAGTCTTAATTTGGCATTCAAGGATTGTTTTAATTCTCTTCAGCTTAAACTTAAACTTGAACATGAGCAATTATAGTCTTTTTTACAGTCTTCCTGTGGTCTTGTTCTAAAGGATGGTATCAAGCTTATCTATCATCTCTTTCCACAGGTATAGTAAATCTGTTTCCTGTGTAGTCCATCTAGTGAGATCCAGTTTTATAGGCACCATTTATTTATTTATTTATTTATTTATTTATTTTAAGCTATTTGCCATGAATATGTTGGTGTTCTTGCAAAACTTAATCATGCAAACTTTGGTATAATTTCTATCACTAGGTCATATTTTCCAACTACCAATGATTCTTTTTTTTACTAGCTTTCACATTCCAGTAATTATTAATGCAAGTTGATTGCATGTTTTGTCAATTACAGACTTCAGAAGCTGATAAAAATCCTCAATTTCATTATCTTTGGCATTAGTGGTTGGTGCACGAATTTGAATAATAGTTATATTAACTTGTCATCCTTTTAAGCATATGGATATTATCACTGACAGCAATGTACTTCAGGATAGATCTTGAAATATCCTTTTTGGCTATAAATGTGGCACTATTCCCTTACAATTTATTTGTCATTCATGCAATAGTAGAGCACATGTATGTTTGTCTGATTTGAAATGACCAATACCAGTCCATTCCAGGTCAATAATGTCGAGAATATAAAACTCGTTGTTTCCATGTCATTTTTGACAACTTCCAATTTTCCTAGATTCATAACTCATAATTCCACATATGGATTATTAATAGCTGTTTACACATGTTTCTTCTTATCTTGAGGTGTGTCATATCAGAAAGTAAAGATCTCCAAAATTTTACTCCATCCACATCATTAAGGTCTTCCCCTTATATTGAGAAAGCATCTCTTCCCCATTCATATTTTGAGTGTCTTCCAATCTGAGAGGCTCATATTCTGGCATTATTTCAAGCAATGTTTCTTTTGTATTCATTACATTTTCAGTTATATTTTTTTTCTTTTTTCAGAAATCTACCAGTTCTCCTTCCTAGTCTGTCTTAGTCTGGAACTTCTGCTGGAACATGTTCACCATAGGTACCCCTGCTGTTATTTCAAATACCAGAATCATAGATTACAGCATCACAGCAATCCAGCACAGTATGAAAAACTGACAGACAAATGGTGGTTGGCATTTTTATCCACAAGGAAAGGTGGAAATTGAGAAATGGAGGGATTTCCTCCAGTAATGTTTCAGGGCTTTGAGATGCAGTAAGTAACCAATTTGCTCCTATTGACATCAATGATTTTCAAATAAATAATTTCTTCTGTATGTCAAACACAAGTTTATCTGATTTTTTTATTATTTTCATAGAAAGATTGATGTCCCCCATTTGAAAAGTACAAATGTGTATTAAAAGGATTTACAATAAAGTTCTTTGTGAATATGAAATGCAGAATCTTTTTATTTACCATACTTGAAAATCTCATTTCTGTGTTCATACTCTATTCCTTGTTTCACCAATATTTGTTTCATTGGACACTTCAGTTTATAGTTCTTACTATTTTCACTGTAAATATCCCAGTTTACATTTTCACTTTAGTCTTTTTCTGCTTAGATACCACAATAAGAGTAAAAGACTTCAGACTTAAATTTTATCAAAAGAGATTTTTATTCAACCAAGACAAAGACAATCAGTCAGGCACAAGAGATCAGTAGAATCCATGGAATCATAGTTAGAGAACACATAACATACAGTTACAGCAGGAAGTAAAGTTGGGAAAAATTCTAGTTAGTTATTAACTTAAACATAATTGTAAAAGGTGGAATAACAGAAGTGGGAAAGAGATTGTGATTGTAATACACATATAATTTTAGGTAAAACAAAACAAAACAAAAATGGATTTGTTCTCAGGTTTAAATACCTGCCTATGTGCTGGTTGGGGTTGACTCATGATCATGAGACCCTGATTCCTAGTCACAAGGTTGTCATAAAATATTACTAGGACTCCAACCTTTAATTTAAGGCATGTAATATGTGTCATGTGCATTTCCTCCTTTATTTTACTTATGTACATTTTCTTGTTAATCAGTGGAGAAAGATATTTTGCAAATTTTTTCATCATATAACTAGGGGAAAGTGGAATTCATCCTTATCCTAGATTTTTCTTACTGTGTTCAAGAACCTATTAATCCTTTTTGGGTCTTAAGTCTCCAGAACAATACCATCATGAATTAAAATAATTACTTTCCTATTCAATGTTAATCCCTATTTCCCCATGCTTTTCTATCTTACTAACCAGGTAGAAAACAAACCCTGGCTAAATTCACCCCTCTATATGTTTTCTAAATTAACCAAACTAAAATCCTAGATGCCAATAATCAATTCACTGTCCAGTGGATTATTTTACATTTTCTCCATACTATTTACAACTCTAATTCTTCTTCTCTAATCTTTACTTCTCTACTTTTCTCTCATAGCAGTTACTCTTCCTTGAGGAAAATCAAATAGTCAGAAAAGAATATATTTATTTCCCAATAACTAAAAAAAAAACAATGTGCTTCTATTTTCATATAATTTGTCTCTTCCTTTAATTAAAATGAATGATCTGCCATGGCTTCAGTCAAACATCAACAACTTTACTTATCCACTGGTTCCCATAACCTCTCTTTCAGTCACAGGCCTTGAATCATTATTTTTTTATTCATTTGGGTTATTATTTTTTTTTCTAGTACACAAATATGCTGTATAATATGTATCATCCTAATGAGCAAAGTTTAATTAATGAGTTTTCCCCAACTGCTATCACACTTATATGCTCCTTTTCTATTCTGCTATAAATGGAATTCAGTTCATCCAGCTATCCATTGAAATGGCTATTCCAAGTTTTCCAAATCTATATTCCCCAATTCAGTTCTCTGTTCTCCATGCTCATTTTTATAATGTTGAGAACAATTTTCCTTGTACATATATTTTCATTCAGCATGATGGAAATATTTATATCTGTATAAGTTTTTCTTCATCACTCACATTAATTTTACTGTAATTACTTCCTAACTTCTAAATTTTGTTCATTCATTCAGTGGTTTTATTCCATCCCATAGCTTTACAAGCCAGTACTCCACTGGCCATTCCCAAATCTGGATCTTCAATCTTATTTCTCCCTTCAATTCCAATTCTACTTGTAGAATTATAGCATCTTTAACTATAAAATTCCAAAATGTTATATTTAGTTTTTCTCTATTTTCTATATTTACTCACTTGCAGTTTTTCAAATCCAGTTAAAACCATGTATCATAAAAATTTCCTGAGAGTGGGATGAGATAAAAATGTTAATATTTACCTTTTTCATTTCATCCCACTGTCAATTAATATTTATGATTAAAGTTTAAAATATATCCCAAACATGATCATTTTCTACTGTGGAAATGACCATTACTCTGGCATAAAATCAATCAAACAAATAAATAATAGCATCTCTCATATGAACTATAGTAAATACCCTTAATAGATCCCCCAATTTCACCTATTATTCCATTACATCCTATTTATCACACAGAATTCAAGTGAATATACATTTTTTAAATTAAAAAAAGATTATATACCCATGTTACTTAAAATTCTTTCAATTTCTCTTTCTCACTTAAAATTAAATCTACAGTTCTTGGTTAGCTCTACAAAGCCCTTTTATAATCTGGCCCCTAAATATCCCTCCATCAAGAAAGATAATCTCAATGCCCTTACCTTAGTTTATTTTACTTCATAGTTGTCCCAAACTGAAATTACATAATAAATTTATTATTTAAAATAATCAACATCATTATTTCTCACATTTTTATGATCTTCAAACATACAGAAAATTTAAACAGTGGAAACTCATGCACTAACCATCTAGATTTTCCAGTTAATATTTTACCATATTTGCCTTATTACATATGTATTGATTCCTCTGCTCAGATTAGACTCCATTAATTTATTCATGCCTCAATCCTTGGGGTCTAGAACCATACCAGATCCAGAGTAATATTTAATAAATATTTGTTAAATGAATGAGAGCCTGTAATTGAGATATTTGTTATTTACATTCTATTGAAGAGAAAAGCTTAATAAATACAAAATAATTTTAAGCCGTAGTACTAGATTACAATGCTTACCCCAGGCAAATTTGTGATGGTATTTGGACAATGTACCTCCTATAATAATCAGGATTATTTTTGCTTCTCAGATCATGTTACATGCTGAGGCACCTCTCTCAACTTCCTGAGAATCCATCTTCCTATATGAGTTTCCTTTTTATGCATAAAAATTTTTCTACAATAGATATTTACAGTAATACTAATAATAAAGAACTTTAATGTTCTGCTAAACATAGCCACATTACCAAAACTTATGGGGGATAAAAAAAAAAAAAAAAGACATATTTTGCTTAGCTTCAATGTAACAACTGTGGTTGAATTATTGGAAATGCTGACCATAATTTGGCCCAGGATATTGTTGTTGTTGTTGTGCGCCATCAAGTTGGACTGACTCATAGCAACCCCTCCTTGGGTTTCCAAGGAGATATCACTATGGAAGTAGATTGCCCAACCTTCCTTCCGAGGAGTGTCTGAACAGCATTAGAATGACATCATCTCATCATTTAAATACATTGCCTTCAATAAGAAATGTCAAATGGCTAATCAGTTAGGAAAGGAGGAATGACAGAATATTGGGGGCCTGTGTTAACAGAATACTTCTTAGTAGATATAGATAAAAATACTTGTCTTTTAGTACTTTCTTTGCAAGTGAACATACATTAAGATAAAGGATGGAGGAACACATAGAACATGGAGCCTCTGCTTACAAACGATCAAAGTATCAAAATGTTGTTGAATTTCACTACAGAGGGATGGGAACAAGGTTATAATCCAAGGGTTATAATTGCCCTAGGTTATTTGAATACCCTTATAATTTATGTTACATGTACATACATTTAGCTCTAAAATTTATACGTATTTATTGTCTGGCAAAAATAAATATATGTTTTAAAATGGATATACATAAACAGATTAGATAAAATTATCATTGGGATAAAGGAAAAGGCAATATACTGAAAGCAAGAGACCAACACAATAACACTAAATAAAAGGAAGGCATAGAGAAGTGCACAACAGGTACAGACAACAAAGATAAACACTTTTACATACACAATACTATATTATCAGTAATAACAAACATGAATCAAGAAAGAAGAATAAAAAACATAAGCATATATATGTTGTTAAATGCATTAACTTCAAGTAAAAGTATCATAACGAGAAGCTGGTGTATTAAATGACAATGTTCAGATCATATATAAAATTAAATCTCTTATCCACAATCTCTCTAGCAGCCAATACACAAAACTAAACTACAACTTCTGCAGCAATAGACCAAAAACAGTCAGAAACTGGTCAGTAAACTTTCTCCTTCTTAGGAATATCTAATTTTAAAATTAGTTTTGCAGCTTTAAATAACAGTCAATGAAAGACAAAAAAAAAAAAAAATAGGATGGGAAGATTTTAAACAATATTTTACCTTTCTAACATTATTCAGAACATCTTTCCTCTTATTCAATGAGACTTCATTGCAATTATATACCTTCTCTTGATTAAGTGGTTCTCCTAAATTGTTATAATACTGCTGTAGTTGGAAAACATGATGCTGTTCTTACGCTCAAATGCTAAATTCTTTATTGAGCATATGTGATAGTTGAAGATGTGTCAACTTGGCTGGACTCCAGTTGTGAGTGGTGGTTCCCATGATGGATCACATGACTGGGTTCTGAGCGGCCGGTCTGCCTGGGGGGAGTTTCGCCGGGGGTGTGGCCTGCCTGCAGTGCTATCCCAGGGACAGGCTGGAAGAACGGCATTCTGGACTATATACTTCCTCGAGTGAGCGGCTCGCCGCTCGCCCTGGAGGTTTCGGATTCATCCTTTGTTGGGAACAGCAACCAGCGTTGCTGCGTGCCAGCTTGATTCTCTCGGCTCTGTTGTGCTTACAGGAACCAGGCGGTTCCGGGCCTCATCTCCTCCAGAGATGAACTTTGTGGCTTGAACTCCTCTGCCGTGCGTGCGAAAGCCAGGCGGCTCCGGGCCCCATCCCCCTCCAGAGATGAACTTTTCAGCTTGAACTTGTCGGCTTCTACACGCTTGTGAGCCATTTACCTAAGATAAATCTCTCTCTCTCTCTCTTTCTCTCTCTATAAATATATATATACACTTTGCTGGTTTTTGTGTTTCTCTAGAGAACTCAATCCAACACAGCATATCTACCAAAATAGTAGTTTATGGGATCTTCATCACTTGAAAGAGGTCTTTTGCTGCAAATTTGCCCAATGCAATATGTCATCTCATTTATTCCATTGGCCAACTGCTGCTTCCATTGGTGTTGATTGTAGAACTAAGTAACATGAAGTCTTTGACAATGTTAATCTTTTCTTCATTTGTCATGAGGTTATTTATTGAACCAGTTGTGAGGATTGTTATTTTCTTTATACTGAGGTGTGATCCAAAGTGCAGATTAAAGCCTTTAATTTTCATCAGTAAGTGCTTCAAGTCACTTTCAGCAAACAAAGTTGTTGTATCTGTGTTTCGCAGGTTGTTGATGAGTCTTCCTCCAATCCTAATGCCACGTTCTTCTTCATATTATCCAGCGTCTTAGCATACAAATTGCATAAGTTTGTGAAAGGATACAACCTTGCCTCACTCCCTTCTTGATTTTGAACCATGCAATATCCTCTTGTTCTGTTTGAACAACAGCCTCCTGATCTATGTACAAGTTCCTCATGAGTACAATTAAGTGTTCTCAAATTCCCATTCTTCTCAATGTTATCCATAATATGTTATTTTCCACACAATCAAACATTTTCATAGTCAATAAAACATAGGTAAACATCTTTCTGGTATTCTTCACTTTGAGCCAAGATCCATCTGACATTAGCAATGATATCCGTCATTCCACATCCTATTCTTAATCCAGCTTGCATTTCTGGAAGTTCACTGTCAATATATTATTGCAACCCTTTTTGAATTATTTTCAGTAAGATTTTACTTGCATGTTATATTAAAGATATTGTTTGATAATTTCCACATTCTGTGGGATCACCCTTCTTTGGAATCGGTACAAATATGGATCTCTTCCAGTCAGTTGGCTAGGTAGCTATCTTCCAAATCTATTGGAATAACCAGATGAGTGCCTCCGGCGGGACATCTGTTGAAACATCTCAATGGGTATTCCATGAATTCCTGGAGCCTTGTTCTTGGTCACTTCTTTCAATGTGACTTTAACTTCTCCCTTGAATACCATTGGTTCTTGATCATATGCCTCCTCCTGAAATGGATGAACATTGACCAGGTCTTTTTGGTACAGTGACTCTGTGTATTCCTTCCATCTTCTTTTGAAGCTTCCTGCATCATTCAATATTTTGCCCAGAGAAACTTTCAATATTGCAACTCAAGGCTTACATTTTTTCTCAGTTCTTTCATCTTGAGAAATGCCAACTGTGTCCTTTTCTTTTGGTTTTATAACTACATGTGTTTGTATATTTCATTATAGTAATTTTCTTTGTCTTCTCAAGCTGCTCTTTGAAATCTTCTGTCCAGCTCTTTTATCTTGTCATTTCTCCAATTCATTTTAGCTTGCTTTAGGCAAGTTTCTGAGTCTCTTCTGACATCCATTTTTATCTTTTCTTCCTTTTCTGTCTTTTTAATGACCTCTTGCTTCCTTTGTGGATGATGTTGATGATGCTATCCCACAATTCCCCTGGTTTTCAGTCATTGGCATTCAATTCATCAAATCTATTCTTTAAATGGTCTCTGGATTCAGGAGGGATATTACCTAGATCATATTTTGGCTTTCATGGACTTCTTTTAATTGTCTTTAACTTCAACTTGAACATGCATATGAGCAGTTGATTGTCTGTTCCACAGTCATCTCCAAGCCTTGTTTTGGCTGAATATATTGAACGTCTCCGTCACCTCTTGCCACAGGTGTAATCAAACTGATACCTGTGTTTTCCAACTGGTGAAGTCTACTTGTATAGCCATCACTTATGTTGAAAAAAGGTATTTGCAATGAATAAGTCATTGGTCTTGCAAAATTCTATCATGTGATCTCCAGAATTATTTTTATCACCAAGGCCATATTTTCCAACTACTGGTAACTGTTCTTTGCTTCCAGCTTTTGCATTCCAGACACCAGTGACAATCAACACAACTTGATTGCATGTTTGGTCAATTTCAGACTGCAGAAGTTTATAAAAATCTTCAATTTCCTCATCTTTGGCTTTGGTGGTTGGTGCATAGATTTGAACAATATTAGTATTAACTGGTCTTCCTTGTAGGTGAATGGATATTACCCCATCACTGACAGCATTGTACTTCAGGACGGACTTTGAAACAGTCTTTGTGATGATGAATGTCACACCATTCCTCTTCAATTTGTCATTCCCAGCATAATAGATCATATGCTTGTCTGATTCAAAATGGCCAACACCAGTCCATTTTAGCTCACTAATACCTAGGATATCACTCTTTATGCATTTCAATTCATTTTTGACAACTTCCAATTTTCCTATATTCCATATTTCATACATTCTATGTTCCAATTATTAATGGATGTTTCTACTCAATTTGATTTGTGCCATGTCAGCCTATGGAGGCCCCAGCAGCTTTACTCTATCCATATCATTAGGAGCTCTGGTGGCATAGTGTGTAAGGCATTTGACTGCTAACCAGAAGGCCGATTGTTCAAACCCACCAGCCACTCCTCTCAAGGAAGATGGGACAATCTACTTCTATAGTGATACCACTTAGGAAACCCAAGGAAGTATTGCCCTTAGTTGGCTCTGACTCAATGACACTGAGTTTGGTTTGGTTTGGTTTGTCCATACCGTTAAGGTTGTCTCTACTCTGAGGGGTCAGTTCTTTCCCACTCAGATTTTGAGTGCTTTCTCCCCTGATGGGCTCATCTTCCAGAACTATATCAGACAATGTTTCAGGGCTATTCTTAAAGTTTTCCAGTAATATATCATACAGTGTTTCACTGCTATTCATAAGATTTTCACTGGCCAATTGTTTGAGAAGTGGATGGCCTCTTCCTTCTTGTGAGTCTGCTTAGCGCAGAAGCTCTGCTGAAACCTCTCCACCATGAGAAACCTGCTGGCATTTTGCAACACCAGTTGCATAGCCTCCAGCCTCACAGCAACATATAAGTCACTACAGGATGACAAACTGACAGACAAGTTTGTTTCCCTTAGTTGTTCCTAACCCCTTTGTGCTCACCTGTTTCAGACCCTGACATTAAAGTAGAGCTACCCCCAAGTGAAAAGAAACCCCTGAGCCCCACACCCAGCTACCATGGGCCACAGCCCTAAAATAGAGCCACCCTCAAGTGAAAAGCAGCCCCTGAGCTGCAGGCCCACTTACCTTGGGCCCCAGCCTTAAAATATAGCTACCCCAAAGTGAAAAGTATCTCTTGAACACCAGGACCACCTACCTTGGGTCCTGCCCTTAAACTAGAGCTGCCTCCAAGAGAAAAGCAGCCCCCAAACCCTGAGCTCCTCTACGTCAGTCCCCAGCCTTAAAATAGAGCTGGGCACATGCAAAAAGCAGCCCCAAATTCCTGGGACTGCTTACTTTGGCCCAACCTTAATATAGAGCCTCACCCAAGCAAAATCCAGCCCCTGAGCCCTGGGTCCAACTACTTTGGTCCCTGACCTTAAAAGAGAACCACCACCAAGTACAAAGCAGTCCCCAAGCCCCATGACCACTAACCTCAGGCCCTAGCCTTAATATGGAGCTGTCCCCCCAGCAAAAAGCAGCACCCAAACCCAGGTTATTTCTACATATATTTTTAACAAAATGTTTTCATTAAATTAATTTCTTATGCAAAATATATATATTTCATTAAATATTTTTAATTATTACCATGCCCCTTTTTGAATCAGATATAATGTTGTTGTTGTTGTTGTTGTTTGCCGTCGAGTCGGCCCCTACTCATAGCGACCCCTCCTTGGGTTTCTGAGGCAGTATCACTACGGAAGTAGGATTGCCCAACCTTCCTTCCGAGG
>NW_006922260.1:926029-928856 GCF_000298275.1 Orycteropus afer afer | reverse complement strand
TAGCAGTCAAGTGCCTTAGCCACTATGCTACCAGAGCTCCTAATACAAAGTAAATATTTGTTTTCTATCAGTCAATGTCTATGTGACAAAATACTTATTATACTTATTATCACTATTTTTGATGAAATTGTATATAGTAAACAAATATAATTCAACTTTAACTATTACAAAATGTAGATTTTCGTAATAGCAATGATTTAATACTACAAAATATTTCAGTAAAGCACAGCCTAAGCCTTAGAATCTGACTTAATCATTTTTTTTTTACTTTTTAAAATAAAATAGTTTTAAAATCATGAAATAATTTCAATGACCTCACAAAGTTAAATATATGCAAAGTTCTTACAATACTACAAAATTCATGTTTGTGTTATGTAGATGTTTGCTATTAATTTTAGTATTAGCAATACTCTTATTAGAGATATTTGGATTTAAATTCCAACATAAATCTTCACTAACTATAAGACAAAATATCATCAAAATTTTTCCATAAGTTTCAAAGAAGAAAGATGTTTATAGATTATAAAATTGTTCCATCTACCCACTTACAGCATAATAGTAATACATCATAGCAATAAAATAAAACATATTTCATAATCAAAATGGAGGTAGTCATTGCATATATTTTTCCATGATTCCTTCACAATGGCCTATATCAATGCATCAGGAAGGCAATTCTTGCTTGAAAATGACATGATTCAAGTTGTGTTTTTAATTACTTTATATTCATTTGTGTTGTTTTTGTTGTTGTTATGTGCCATCGAGTTGGACCCAACTCATAACAACCCCTCCTTGGTTTTCCAAGGTGGTATCATTACAGAAGTAGATTGCCCAAACTTCCTTCCGAGGGGTGGCTGGTGGGTTTGAACTGCCAGCCTTCTGATTAGCATTCAAGTGCCTTAGGCACTAAACTACCAGAGCTCCCATACTCACTTGTAGTAATCTTAAAAAGTAAACAACATTAAGCTAAGTACAAGAGATATGACAGAGGCTTGTACATGACAAGTGACCTTGAAACTATTTCTACCTTTTTTCTTTGAATTTTGAGGTTATTTATTTATTTATTTTTTTTAAAATTAACTGTGGTCTACAGGCTATGGATTCTACAATCTGTGTTTGTATATCTTGCCTCCCTGTAATTATTTGCACATCTACTACTTAACCCTGGAAGAGTAAGGAAGATGTAATAGAATACATGAATTTTGCTGAAAAGAGAGTGGGACAATGAATGTCAAAGCTGATGCTCTAAAAAATATTGATAAAGATAAAACATTTCAAAAAGCATGAAAAAAAGAGAGTATATGATAATGTTTAGTTCCTTCCACTATATGACTTGTTTAACTCACCATCCTATTCTTTCATCTTTTTGCTATTTACAAAATGGGATAAAGTTTCTAAAATGTTCTAAAGTCAATAAAGTCTCATCCGGAATTATTGGCTTTGTCTTCTTTGTCATTATTGTGTCCAGATTATGGTTTCTATTCTAGAAATACACATGTGTGTGTGTGTGTGTGTGTGTGTATACACATATATTACACAGTTTGCCATTTGAAAGAAGGGACACTCTTTCACAAATCTAGTCAGCATAATTTTGGTAATTTCATATGGTTAATTTAATAAATGAGATAATAGGGAAAGTGAGAATAGCAAATTCAGACTTTTGAAAGATCAATATAATACTAGAGTTAAAGGACAATACTAATAAGACAGACTAGTCACTTTATGAATACTTCTCTATTTAAGTAAATACAGCCTTTTGATACAATAATATTAAGTAGTTGGCCAGTAAACATATATTAATTTGGGTGCCTGGAAGTAGCTTAGAAATCTTCCAACGGTGAAATTATTTCCAGTAAATATATGAAATAAACAGTCAGGAATTTCCACAGATAGTAATCCATTCAGCAACTCTGGCATTACAGCATAATGTGTGTGCTTGACTAAATAAAAGAAACTTGGAGGATAAGAGTATATGAAAGATGTAGATATATTAAAAAGATTCTACAAAATAAACAAACTACATCACTTATAATTGAAGAAGATACTGTAACAAAATCTAATAGCCCATCCATTAATCAGAATACATAACTTTCAAATGGAATACCACCTATCAAGTGCAATATCGGATATGTATTAAAGTAGAGTAGATGCACAAAACTTACCACATCTCTGTACCTGCTACTACTGAATTGAGGATTGTGTGGTACCCCTTCTAGATTACAAACCAAATTTATGTTTTATATTGTGTTATATTTTGGTCTTTGAAAATGTATGAAAAGATGAGATTTCCAGGTATAGCAATGTGAAAAAAAAAAAAAAAAACGATCAAATCCTATTTCAAACAAATAAGTACAAAACTGAAAAGAAAACAAGAACAACCAATTCACTTCTTTGGTATTTTGCCATTGAACACCATAGCAAAATTTGAACTTCTTGGCTCCATTTATACATGAATTTATTTCAATAAATATATTGAAAAAATTTGGGAGATTCATCATGTTGCAATTGCAGTGAGCTCAATGGTATGAGTATCCTCTTAACATGCTCTGTGACACTAATCATCTTTGTATGAGTAGTTTATCTCTCCAATATATTGTGTATTGTACTAAAAAGTTATCTTTTATGGTTCTTGTGTAATTTTCATCATTTATAGTGTAATAATGTAGACTGAATAAAATCATGGAACCCAAATGAAGTACGAGTAGTGATGCTGGAAGTGCTTAAGAAACAAAGGAAAAATATGACATTACAAGAAAAAGTTGAATTGTCTGATATGCACCAAAGATTAAGGTTTTCAGTTGCTATTTCTTGCTATTTCAAGATAAAT
>NW_006922260.1:896944-925929 GCF_000298275.1 Orycteropus afer afer | reverse complement strand
ATCCACTGCCATTGAGTTGATTCTGACTCATAGTGACACCCACTGGGTTTCCGAGGCAATAAGTCTTGACAGAAATAGATTGCCTCATCTTCCTTCCATGGAGTGGCTTAGAGTAGCTGTGGGTTTTAATTGCCAAATTTCTGGTTAGCAGTCAAATGTGTTAAACACTGTGCCACCCGAGCTCCTTTCCAACATAAAGACCATTATAAAAAAAAAATTAAAAAAATAATAAGAAGGGGAAATTTGTGAGGCTGTCACTGCAGCTATATTAGCAGGCATGAAAATTTTGCACTTTTGTAAATTAATGGTTTATCTTGTATTGAAAATGTAGCTTTTATGGGGATACTGGATTGTTATAAGAAAGGAATGCCTATAGGCACTAATACAATCCAAGAAAAAACAAAACCTTTATATGACAACTTAAAGCAGAAGGATGGAGAAGGATCTAAAGCTGGAGAACTTAGTGCCAGCAAAGGATGATTCAATAATATCATGAAGAAATTAAGCTTAAAAACATGTCACAATAACAGGAGAAGCAGCTGTTGCTGACCAAGAGGAAACAGAAAAGTTTCCAGATATCATTGAAGAAATTATTGAAGAGAAATAATATCTGCTTGAACAGGTTTTTAATGCACACAAAAGTGCCATATTCTGGGGAGGTGGGGGATGCCACAAAGAACATTTATCAGCATGGAAGAAAAGTACTACCAGGATTTAAGGCAGAAAGGGATAGGCTAACTCTGTTTTCTACAAGCGCAGTCAGGTTTATAACAGAATTCTTTATATTACAGGAGATACGGTGGTGTAGTACTTAAGGGGTTGACTGCTAACCAGAAGGCTAGTGGTTCAAACCCACCAGTCAGTCCCCGGAAGGAAGATTGGGCAATCTACTTCTGTAGAGATACTGCCTCAGAAACCCAAGGAGATGTCACAGTGAGTCTCAATCGACTCAATGGCAGTGAGTTTTGGTTTGGTTTTTGTTACACATAAAGTTTCCAGTCAACAGAAGCTATTAATAGTTAACATTTAAAACCAAAAAAAAACAACTCACAGCTTGTAAGTGGATTCTGACTCATAGAAATCCCCATTTAGTTTCCGAGGATGTAAATCTTTATAGAAGTAGATTGCCTCATCTTCCTTCCACGGAGGGTGTGGAGGATTTGAACCACTGACTTTCTGGTTAGTAGTCATATGCCTTATCCACTATGTTCAGAGAATTCCTTAATTAAAGTTTATGGGAGTTTAAAGTTTTTATTGATTTTCATCTACACAGGGCATTGATGACCGTAACCCACATATTGTTCACTGGTCAACTGTATTTCACTTGCAATTTAGAATATAAATAATTACCTATGTCCCATCAATATTTTGTTGTAACATTTCAGTCCAGAGGCTCTTTTTGTGTTAAGATCATACTGATACTTATATCCTCCTGTATGTGTACAGAAGCAGTAAACTAGGAACTCCCCTACATAATTTCTGAGCATTCCATATCAATATTTCTGTTCTTAAAATACCAATTATTTCAAGCACCTGTCTGTCACTTTGTTGAACTGTGGTGACTTGCATGTTGCTGTGAAACTGGAGATATGCCACCAGTATTTCAAATACCAGAAGGGTACTATGATGCAGAACAAGTGTCAGTGAAACTACCACACTAAGAAGACAGGAAGAAAGGCCTGATGATCTACTTCTCAAAATCAGCGAGTGAAACCACATACGGAACACAGTGTTCCAATTTATTAAATTTATTAAAATAGGAATCTTAGATTTTATTACATACATAAACATTTGATTACAAATTTTATTTATGAAATAGAATTTATTATATCAATATCCTTAAAATAATAAAAATCTTGAAAATTTGGTTTAAAGAAAGCTCTTAGTACATTGTGCCTTTAGTTATACATTCTAGTACAACTAAATGACTACACTGCTTAGAAAATTTCTACTGTCTCCCAATATTATCGTTGAATTTGTTCTTCCCAAATAAAACTCCTAGGAAAAAAATGGCATAATAATCAAATTTACTTATTTTCATTAGAAATTCAAGTCTACAAGCTCAGATGTGTGTTTATGATGTACTCTTTTAAATTATTATAAACATAAAAGCTGATTTAAAATACAAGTTTCACTAGATTTAAAATATTTAGTTGAAAGATTGTGTTCTACCTTAAAAGAAATACCAACACAGGTTTCCTTAGGCTAAAATCCTGAGGAATCTTTTGGTATGATCATTAGAGCCTAGTCCTTTGGAAATTGTGGCTCAAGAGTACTTGGTGAGTTACCCCGGTTTCACGTTGCATCGCTCTTACCACCTAAAAGCAATAACCAGAAAGGCTTTGCTGGCACCTTAAATTTGAACCAAAAAATTGTGACCTTCCCTAAATAACTATATGAATTGTGGGTCTCTTTAGTTCTACTTAACACTAAAACAAATAGATCAGCACAATGTTTTAAAGTAAACAAAGTCTATTTCAAAATATCTTAATGGGGTGAAATGTTTCATTTAAGGACATTAGAATAAAGCATATTCAATGACAAGAAAAGTAATGTATATGAAAGTAGTAAAACGACATTTTCCTTCATTTAGTCTATGCTCTAAAATTAAAATATTTATACTGTCTTCCCCAAAAAAGTTCTAAATTATAATATTTTATGTGTTCTACCCAACATGTTAAATATTTAGATTACAATTTTTGTATTTCCATATGAAATAATTTTATTATGTTAAATATGCAAATTGATGAAAAGTCACAGTTGAAGTACAAAGCTACCAAAGAAGTTTATCTCACTAATATAAAACTATAATTAGACATTCAATTATATATAAATTAAAATATTTTATGGTCTTTCTGTAAATGAGAAAATAATTACATTTTTAATTGTATTCTAAGATGCCTTTGCCAATTATAATATCTACATTAGGAATTAAAATTAATATTTGTTCCAAACTACTTGGCAAATTACCAATTCACAGACTTGTACTGGTCTAGCTATTTACCTGATTGAAGGATAGAACACATAGATACATATAACTTGCTTTAAATGAACTAAAAAATAAGACTCAGTACCTGCAGGAATATACTGACTCCCAATAAAATATTAACTTACAAACCATAGGTTTCTGTTTCAAAGTTCTAAAAAATTCCAAAACATACATACTGCTGAATAATATGAAGCAGCAAATAATTTGCTATAATTTTACAACTGACATAAATACACGATGTGCATAAGTTTGAACACTTTATGAGTAGAAAATAAATTTAAAAATCACCAGAATGACAATCAGGACATCAGTCAATAGGGATGTTGCTGTAAATTCTGGATAACAATGTTCGATCATGACTTCAAAAGTGTTCTAATCAAGTAAAATTTATGAGCTAATGTCCAATTTAAGTAATGGTCCCTCTATGTTTGCCATCGAGTTCATACCAACTCATAGGAAGCCCATGTGTGTCAGAGTAGGACTATGCTCCATCAGATTTTCAATGGAAGATTTTTGAAGACTAGACAATTAGGTATTACTTTTGAGGTGACTTTGGGTGGACTCATACTCCAGTTTTTCAGTGAACATCCCCATTTGCCCCATCCCGGAAATCTAATATAATAGTTGTTGGGGTTATGTGTCCACAGGTGGGTTCCAACTCATAACTAGTCTATGCACAACAGCATTAAATGCTGAGTGGTCCTGAGCCATCCTCACCAATTGTTGCTTTGTTTGAACTGTTTGTTGTGGCTGAGGCCAAACGCAACACATTCAGTTACTGATAAAATCATACTCTTGTGGTTTCTGGTAAAAAGTTTGTGTTCCAGTTTTGGTTATATATTAACTTTTATAGCTTGAGTAATGATAAGTTCAGTAGGTAAAGGTTACTCAATTAAAAAAAGAAAAAGGAAAAAAAAAAAACCTCTGTCACTGAGTTGTTTCTGACTCATAGTGATCCCTATTGGATTTGTGAGGCTGTAAATCTTTATGGAAGTAGATCGCCCCATCTTCCCTCCACACAGCAGCTGGTGGGTTTGAACCTCTGACCTTCCAGTTAACAGTCAAGTGCCTTATCCCCTATACCATCAGAGCTCCATTAAACTAAAGAACCAAACTTGGTGCCACTGAATTGATCCTGACTCATAGTGACCCCTCCTGGGATTCCAAGGCAGTAGCTCTACACAAGTAGATTGCCCAGTCTTCCTTCCAAGAAGTGGCTGGTGGGTTTGAACCACCAACCTTCTGGTTAGCAGTAAAATACCTTAGGCATTATGCCACCAGAGCTCCATTAGCAAGATAAAAATCTCATTCTGGGTGGAGAATTAGTATGATAATGAAACATGCTTATATGATAATGAGAAGATGTTGTAACTTTTTGCAACTGTCCATGCTTACAATGTTTGTTTATGTTTAACATGTATCTAAATCTGTGTTAATGTCACCTATTTACTTAGCAACCTATAAAAGCAGCAAGCCATTCTGAAAGAACAGACAGAATTTCAGGTTGGATACCTCTCTGTCTCCTTTGCCACATTGAAAAAATAAAGATCTTTCCTTCCTTACCTCAGTGTGGTTCCTAACTGGCAAGAGTTGCACTCGACACAGACCTGCCTTCAGTTAGAAAGCTGCTGTACCAGTCCATCTCTTTGAGGGTCTTCCTCTTTTTCTCTGGCTTTCTACCTTACCAAGTATGACATCCTTCTCCAGAAATTGTTCTTTCCTAATAACATGTCCAAAATACTAGAAATGAAGTCTTATTTTCCTAATTTGTAAGGAGGATTATGTCTGCATTTCTCCCAAGATATATTTGTTCTTTCTTCTAGCAAGCAGTCCATGTATATTCAAGAATCTTCACTGACACCATAATTCAAAGGCATTCAACTCTTCTATGGTGTTCATTCTTCATTATTCAGCATTCACTTGAATACATGATGACTGAAAATACTCTGGTTTAGGTCAGGCACACCTTAGTTTTCAAAGTGCCATCTTTGCTTTTTTAATACTTTAAAGAGATATTTTGCAGCAGATTTACCCAATGCAATGTCATTTAATTCCTTGACTACTTCTTCCGCTTGGTCACGATCATAGATACAAGAAAAATGAAATCCTTGACAACTTCAATATTTTCTCCATTTATCATAATGTTTTTTTATTGGCTCACTTGTGTGAATTTTTGGTATATTCATGTTGAGATGTAATCCACACTGAATTCAGTAGTCTTTGATCTTCATCAGTAAGTGCTCCAAGTCTCCTCTACTTTCAGCAAGAAAGGTTATGTCAACTTCATATCTCAGGTTGTTAATGAGTCTTCATTCAATCCTTTTACTATTTTGGTCTTTTCCTTCTCTCCTCTCTTCTTAATTACCTTTTTGTTTCCTCATGTATGATGTCCTTGATGTTATCTATAAGTCTTCTGATCTTCACTTTTTAGTGTTCTTTGAACACAATCTATTCTTGAAATGACCTCTTAATTCCAGTGGGATATACTCAAGGTAGTACTTTGGCTCTCATTGGCTTGTTTTAATTTTCTTCAGCTTCATTTTACACTTACATATGAGTGATTGATGGACTCTTTTGCAGTGGTCCCCAGCCTTGTTCTGATGATGAACCATAGGGTCTTATCTCCTGGCACTGTATCTGATAATGCTTTGCTGCTATTCAAAAGGTTTTCACTGACCAAGTTTTTCAGTAGTAGATCCCCACATTGCTTTTCTTAATCTGTCTTTGTCTTAAAGCTCCACTTAACCCTGTCCATCTTGGGACCATGCCGGTATTTGAAATACCAGTGGCATAACTTCCAGTGTCACAGCAACACACAAGCCAACAAACTATCATAAACTGACAGATGAGTGGTGGAAAGTAATGATAGAAATAATGGTAAGAACATTAAATAGTAAAAATGCTTTATCAACAATAACGTGATGAAAAGAGAGATAGGCAGATAATTAGTTTTAATGGGGGTAACTATAACACATTAGCTTCCACAGGTATATATTTTAAATGAAAAGGGATAGTGATGCATGATTAGACTGACATGAGGCATATCCTGGACCAAACAGGCTATAAAGTCCTTCTATCTAGATGCCATTTGAGTTGTGCTGAAGAGGAAGCCTCATTAAAAAAGAAAAAAAAAAAAAAAAAAAGATTTTTATAGCTTACAGAATAATCTCAGGTGGTCATCAAAGCTATTACAATTTATGGTAGCCTTTTATTTTGTGAATTTGTAGCATCATCTTCCAAATGAAATGAGATTAATGCAACTTGTTAGTGTAGCTGCTAGATAAAGTGATGCTTGTTATTATTACCATTTAGTTGTTATGAGTCATTGAAGTATATTTTTCCAAGAGTTATTATGACTTATCCAGTTAATTATTTTTCATTTGCTCTCCATTTCTAAGTTGAGCTAATTTTCTTTTCTGGTACAAGTTTCTGAATAATTACCCTGGCTATTTTGCAAGAAATTTTGATGCTTTTTATCTCATACATGTCTGATGGGAAAAGCAAACTCTCCTGTGAATTGCTCTTTTTGTTATGCTCTCTTCCTAATTACTCATGATAAATTCTATCTTCTGGGATGTAATGAATTAGCAGCTTTCTTGAACAAATCAGTTTTTATAAAATAAATCAAATGTGTCTCCCTATACTTTATTTGATGACAAAACTCATTTAGTTGATTTAAATTCAGGTTTTTTAAAAAGTCTATATATATTTTACAAACAAATATCCATATAATGAATAATGTAGATGGAAATATTCATATATGTGCACATATATTTTTCTTTTAGGAGCTCTGGTAGCATAGTGCCTAAGGTACTTGACTGCTAACCAGAAGGCTGGCAGTTCAAACCCAAAAGCCACTCCTCAGGAGGAAGGTTGGACAATCTACAAGGAGGGGTCTCCGTGAGCCAGGTCCAACTTGATGACACATAACAACAACACCATTTTTCTGTTGAAACACCCCCAACATACACAAAATATTAAATAATTTATAAATAAATTATGAAAAACTGTATCACAACACTGATAAAGAAATAAAAACTCTACAAGATCCATAATATTCCTTAGCTTGACCCTCCTCTCTTCTCCCCCAAGGAAATAACACTTCAAAATAATTTATATTACCTGAAAATATTCATTAATAATAATAATAAGGAATGTACCAGGTATGAATCTAGGAAAATTGGAATTTGTGAAAAATAAAATGGAACACATAGAGATCAATAAACTGCATTGTTGTTGTGTTGTTGTTATGGGCCATCGAGTCAGATCCTACTCATAGCAACACCTCCTTGGGTTTCTGAGGTGGTATCACTACAGAAGTAGATTGCCCAAGCATCCTTCCGAGGAGTGGCTGGTGGGTTTGAATCGCCAGGCTTCTTGTTAGCATTTACCTAAAAAGGACTGGTGCTAACCATTTTGAAGTGGACACTCATATTGTCTACTCTTTCAGGAATGACAAATTGATGAGAAATTACATTATATCCATCATCAAAAAGAATATTTCAAGAGCTATCATAAAGTACAGTGCTGTCAGTGACAGGCTAATATGCATACACATACAAGGAAGACCAGTTAATACAATGATCATTCAAATTTGTGCATCAATTACTGAATCCAAAGATGAAGAAATTGAAGATGTCTCAGAACTTCTGCAGTTTGAAATTGACCAAACATGTAATTAAGATGCATTGATAATCACTCATAGTTGGAATGCAGAAAAAAAAAAAAATGAAACAAAGTTCAGTACTTGAAAAATATGAACTTGGTGAAAGAATCTATGCTGAACACAGTATTATAGAATTTTGGATTAACAATCACATACTAACGCCAAATACCTTTTTTTAACAACACAGATAGTGACTATAAGGTGGACCTTGCCTTGAGGAAAACACACAAATCAAATTGACGTCTGTGGAAAGAGGGAATAGAGAAACTCAGTATCATCAGCCAGAAAAAGGCTAGGGACTGTGGAACAGACCATGAATTACTCATCTGCAAGTTCAAACAGAAGCTGACAAAAATTAGAACAAGTCCATGAGGGGCAACATACGATCTTCTTTATCCCACCTAAGCTTAGAGACCATCTCAAGAATGGTTTTACACTTTGAACACAAATGACTGAAGACAAGATGAGTTTTATGACATGAAGAACATCATATATGAAGAAAATAAGTAGTCAGTAAACAGACAGATCAGAAAGAAGAGACCAAAATGGACATCAGTGTAGACTAAAACTTCTATTTAACATAGAATAGCTAAAGCAAATGGAAGAAATGATAAAGAAAAATAACCGAACAGAAGATTTCAAAGGGCAGCTCAAGAAGACAAAGTAAACATTATAATGAAATGTACAAAAACTGGAGTAAGAAAACCAAAAGGGAAGAATACTTTTGTGATTTCTTTCTTTCTTTTTTTTTTTAATGCATTTGATAGAAATATAATTTATGTACAGTGAAATACACAGAACTAAAGTGACATGGATCAATGCTTTTTTTTTTTTTTTTTTCTTATTTGCAGTGTTCCCTATCCTCCCCTCCAAACCCTGGCAAACAACAAAGCTTCCCTCCATATATAAAACTTTCCTTGATCCTCCACAACAACGAACTAGTACTATATTTGTCCTTTTGTGATTGACTTATTTCACTCAACATAATGTCCTCCAAGTTCATCCATATTATGCAGTGTTTTGCAGACTCTACATTATTCTTTAGTGCTACATACCATTCCATTGTGTGTATGTACCATAATTTGGTCATCCAGTCTTTCATTGATGGGCATGTAGGTTGTTTACTTCTTTTTGCTATTGTAAATAGTGCCGCGATGAACATAGGTGTGCATATACCTGTTCCTGACCTGGCTCTCACCTCTCTAGGATATATACCTAGTAATGGGATTGCTGGGTCAAATAGTATCTCCAATTCCAGCTTTCTAAGGAATCACCATACATCTTTCCACAATGGCTGTATTACTTCACAGCCACACCAGCAGTGTATGAGAGTCCCGATCTCTCCACATCCCTGCCAGCACTTGTTATTTTCTATCTCATTGAACCTTGCCATCAGTGCTGGGGTGAGATGGTATCACATTGTTGTTTTGATTTGCATTTCTTTGATGAACAATATTGTGAGCATCTCTTTATGTATTTGCTGGCCACCTAAATATTCTCTTTGGTGATATGTCTATTCATGTCTTCTGCTCATTTTTCAATCAGACTGTTAAGCCCTTTGCTGTTGAGGCATTAGAGTTTTCTGTAAATCTTAGAGATAAATTCCTTGCCAGATATGTAGTTATCAACAAGTATGAATTTGTTGCTGTCACTTTGTTATGTACTTTTTGTGGTGTTGATGTCTTTGTTCCATATAATTTTATGTGCTGAGCTTGTTTTGTTAATGAATCGTATTATCACTTGCTTCACTGTTACTGTTTTAGTATTTGCTAAATATTTCATTTGGTCCTCTTTTTAATTTTGATGTGAAAGTTTATCACTTTTCTTTGAGGTTACCCTGTGATTTATACTTTTCTTCCCAAGTTTAGAACAGTCCATTCTATCTTGTAGTTGTCTTGACTTCCATACCATCTAGAAGTTCTGTAACGTCACAGTTTTTTCCCTCTTTTTGGTTTGTAATTGTCCTCATTTGTCAATTGATGTTTCTGGTTTCCTGTTTACAATCTTGTAGGCTTATTTACTTTGGATACTTCCATAACTGTGTTAGCTTCTGGGTTATGTCACCATGTGTGTTAATGGTCAATTGTTGTTTGTTGTTGTTGCTTCTCTGTCCAAAGGACTCCCTTTAGCATCTCTTGTAAGGTTGGTCTGCTTTTAACAATTTCTCTTAATTTCTATTTATCTGAAAATGTCCTGACTTCACCATCATATTTAAGGGACAATTTTGCTGGGTACATAATTCTTGTTTGGAAATTTTTTCTCTTCCAGGGATTATTATATACCATCCCATTGCCTTCTTGTCTGCTTGATTTCTGCTGAGAAATCTGAGCTTAGTCTTATTGGTTGCCCCTTGTAGGTAACTTTTTATTTTCCTGTGCTTCTTTCAGGATTCTTTCTTTGTCTGATTTTGGTGAGTTTGATGATATGTCTTGGTGATTTTCTTTTTGGGTCTATCCTGTTTGGGGTTCATTGGACTTCTTGAATGAATAATTCTCTTTCACTGTATTGGGCACATTCTCTTCAAACAAATCTTTGACCATTTTTCCTGTGGTTTTGTTTGTCTCTTCCTGTTCTGGAATTCCGATTACACATAGGTTATTCCTTTTGATGGTATACCACATGAAACTTAGACTTTCTTCATTTTGTTTGGATCTTTTTTTTCTGATTGATCCCTTTCCCAAGAAATATTTGCCTTTAATTTCACTAATTCTGTCTTCCATTGATTCAATTCTACTCCTTTGTCTGTTCAATACTTTATCTATTTCTGAAAATTTAGTATTAATCTTTTTGATTTCTGTCTGTAGAATTTGTATCATTTCTAATTTTTCATGTATTTTGTCACTTTGTTCTTGTATTGTCTTTTGAAATTGTGGTAGGGTTTTCTCTGTGTTTTCCTTGATTTGTCTCTCAGTACATTGAAGATACCTAAATATAATTATTTTGAATTCTTTATAAGGGAGTTCCAATGCTACATTTTCCTCAGGGATGTGTTTTGAGTCTGCATCCTGGTCCTTTATTTCCCCTGGCTTTATCTTGCTACTTTGTGTGCACTGTGATAGTCTCTTGTCTCCGAGGCATTGTGACATTTTTGTGTTTATATTTAATTGGTGATTGTATGTTGGACTAACTTGCTTATAATTTTTGTTTTCTTTGTTTTGTTTGTATGTTATCTACATAAGCAGAGTACTGTGCTGTGCTCCTCTATTCACTAGTTGGCAACACTTATACACTCAGCACCTGCCTCCTTTCCCATTGTCCCATTCCCATATGTCCCTGGCATCTTTGGCAAACAGAGCCTATTTTTAGGTCCCTAGAATCTGAATGAGAATGCTGTTTCTTTAAAATTCAAAATGGCCACTACTTGTAATGATTCAAAATGACTGCACCCTCGATGACTTTAAATATCCAAAATGGCCACTACTTACAAATATTCAAAATGTCTGTGTCCTTGGTCACTTTAAATTTCCAAATGGTCACCCTTTGTAAACAGTCAAAATGGCTGTGACCTCCGGACTGTGGTAAGTCCACAGCTCAGATTGTCTCCCTCCTTGTTGTCTCCTTTCCTAGTAATAGGCCACCAGTTCAGTTGTCCCTGTAGCCTTTGGTGATGAGGGCTGATCTTTAGGTCAGTTCTCAGGTCCCACCACTTGGAAATATTCATGTTGTTGGTCCCATCAGAGTGGCTGACAGTCCACTGCTCCATATCCATACTCACTATTTTTGTTCAGGTTTTTCTACTAGTTGGTGCCTAATCCAATTCTGTATACATCCTTTCAAAGCTCAGGGCTCCAGGATTATCTTCTTTATCTCTGTGAATTGGTTTATTTTCTTTGTTGAAGAGGGTCTGTGTAGCTTGTCTGCCTATTCCTCCATCTTACCAGAAGTGTTGTGATTTCTTAAGTTGAAAGATCCAAAAAAATTCAGGTTGTGAGTTGTAATATTGAAGGATTCTATCAGAAAATTATTGAATGATAAAAGAAGAAGCCAAATATCATGGAAATCATACAGTTAATCACTGTACTAAAAAGAATTAGTCAACATTCAATCTTTTCAGGGAGTAGTATAGATCAAGACACAATGATATTGAAGGAAGAAATCTAAGATGCATTGAAGGAATTGGTGAAACAAAGCTCCAGGAGTCAATATGATACCCACTGAGGTGTTTCAACAAAAGGATTCAACACTGGAAGTACCCACTCATCTATGTCAAAAAATTTGAAAGACAGCTACCTGGCTAACTGCCTAGAAGAAAGACATATTTGTGCCAATTCCAAAGAAAGATGATACAACAGAATGTGAATTAATCAAACAATATCATTAATTTCACACATAAGTAAAATTTTGATAAAAATCCTTCAACTACAATTACAGAAGTACATAGCCAAGGAACCAGCAGAAATTCAAGCTAGATTTAGAAGGAAACTGGCAAAAGCAATTATTATTGTTGATGTGAGGTGGATCTTGGCCGAAAGCAGAGAAAAGCAGAAAAAAATGTTATTTGTGGTTTATTGACTATGCCAAGCAATTTGACTGTATAGATCATAACAAATTATGGATAACATTGAGAGGAATAAGAGTTCCAAAACAGTTAATTGTGCTCGTAAGGAACCTGTACATAGACCAATAAATATTTTCTAAAACAGAGCAAGGGGATACTGTGTGTTTTAAAATCAGGAAATGTGTGGAAACAATTAGTCCAAGCAACTGGTATACCATGCAATCCTCAGTCTATACGACTATGAGACCAGAAGAGCTACATGGTCCCGGCTATCACTGTCAACAACTTGGAGGGGGATCTATGTAGGAGATTCTAGATAGAGTGGGAGAACAATGTGGAACAAAATTCAAAATCATTTATAAAAAAAGATGAACAATTTTGCTGGTCTGATAGAGCCTAGTGGAACCACTGAGACAATGGCTCCTACCTTCCCATCAGGTCTGGAATTGAACTTGTACTTGTGGCTTCCAGCCAAACAAAAGACAGGCATGTTAGGTGAAAATTTATACTAGGTAGGTACACTCCTTGGAGAGACCAATCATAGGAGAACAGAAGGGCTGTGTATGCATAGGGACATACCTCAGAGGGCAGGAGTGCATGGAGGGAAGGACACAGGGAAGAGGTAACTATGGGGAGGAAGTGGGAGGAGATCTGTTGCATTGTGGTAAATTGTAGTTCATGTCATGAGACAAAGTGTATATGAAAGTGTATGGAAAGTGAATTTGCTCTGTAAACTTTCACCCAAATCACAATAATTAAAAAAAAAAAAAAAAAATATCAAGAAATGTGTACTCCAGGGTTGCATCTTTTCACCATACTCATTCAATCTGTATACTGAGCAAATAATCTAAGAAACTGTATTATAAGAAGAACAACACAGCATCAAGATTGGACCAAGACATATTGACAACCTACAAAATGCAAATGACATGAACTTTGCTTGCTAAAAGTAAAGAGGACTTGAAGAACTTACTGATGAAGATCAATGACTATAGCCTTCAGTATGAATTTCACCTCCATATAAAGAAAACAAAAGCCTTCACACCTGGACAAATAAGTAGCATCATGAAAAATGGACAAAAACTTGAGGTAGTTAAAGATTTCATTTTACTGGAACCCATAATCAATGCTTATAGAAGCAGCAGTTAAGAAATCAAATGATATTGCACTGGCAAAATCTGCAGCAAAAATCCTCTTTAAAGTATTTAAGAGCAAAGATGTCACTATGATTACTAAGGTGACTCTGACTCAAGTTATATTTTCTGTCCCTGATATTCATGAGAAAGCTGGACAGTGAATAAGGCAAACCAAAGAATTGATGCATTTGAATTATGGTGTTGATGAGGAATATTGAAAATACCATGGATTCAAGAAAAACAAACAAGTATGTCTTGGAAGAAGAACAGCTGGAATGCTCCTTAGAATCAAGAATGGCCAGATTTTATTTCTCATAGTTTGGCCATGTTATCACAAAGAACTAACCCCTGGAGAAAGATATCATACTTGGAAAACTATAGAGTCAGTGAAAAACAGGAAGACTCAATGTTCTGAAATGAGACAATGGCTGCAAGAGTGGGCTCAAACATAGCAAGGATAGTGACAATGGCACAAGACTTGAAAGTGTTTTATTATGTTGTACATAGGGTGGCTATGAGTTGGAATAGATGTTGGCACACAACAGCAACAACAAGCAATTCTTTATCATTGCTTTACATCTTTTCTTGCTTTCAGAGATAGGAAAAACACTTTATTCCTACTTACATTAATATATATTTATCCTATTTGTTTGAATCCTAAACATCCATGACTTCTTCAACATGAATGTTATACACTGCACCAGGCTTCTATAGTACTGTATGTTGTTGCTGTTGTTGTTATGTGCCATCAACTCGGACACGACTCATAATTACTCCTCCTTGGAATTCCAAGGTGGCATCACTACGGAAGTAGATTGCCCAACATTCTTTCCCAGGAGTGACTGGTGGGTTTGAACTGTGAGCCTTCTGGTTAGCAGTCAAGTGCTTTAAGCATTATGCTACCAGAGCTCCCATAGCACTCTATAGTTCCATGTAATTATAGTACTAATGTACTATACTCTAATTCTTGATTTCCTCCTGTGAATTTCCCAATAACATCGAAGGTTTATTTATTTCTTGTAATAACTCTTAACAAAGACACTAAGAAATAGGACAGGCTCTCTAAATATAGTTAAAGTGAATTAATGAACGGATGAATTTGTTTAAATTTAAGATATATGGACATTTATTTAAGGCATTATAATATATTGGTATTTTATTTTATTACATTAATTTTCCCAAATACATTCCAAAAGTATTATTCTTTTTAATTTTTGTTATACTATTTTGATATATACTTAATATGCTTTATCATAGGATTGGGAATTCCAATTTTCAAATTATTGTTTGTAAAACACACTTCAAGTTGGATATTCTATGAATAAGTATAGTGATATGCATTAATTGCTAAGGTAAACAGTTTTCAAAATGTAATGTCTGGTTGTTTATTTCTGTGGAATATTTTTCTTATTTGTAAAGTATGGCATTACTAAAATTTTAGAATTATCATCCTTTTCATATCATATTTAACTATAAATAGTAAACAAAACCTTTGAGGTTAGACAAAATTCCAGAGTTAAAATGTATCCCTATTTACATATATTCTTGTTTATAGTGAACAGTTAATAATTTAATTCAAAAGAATTCACTAGATACTGATGCTTACAGTGAACTGACAAAATTCATTAGCTACACTAAAAACTACAATCTGTTTTAAATGAAAGCACAGACATTCCAAAAATACTAACTAATCAATATTTAAGATTTTCAATAATAACTATAATTATCTATGTTAGAATCTGATAAATGTCTAAGGATGTAAGAAAATATAATATGAATTTATTTTATTTTGTTTAGAGATTTACTTTACATTAATGGTTTTCCTGGATTTACCATTATTATTTTTTATACTGTTGTTGTTGTTATGTGCCGTGGAGTTGGACCCAACTCATAGTACCCCTTCTTGGGTTTCTGAGGCAGTATTACTATGGAAGTAGATTGCCCAACCTTCCTCTGAGGCATGGCTGGTGGATTTGAACCTCCAGCCTTCTGGTTAGCAGTCAAGTGCCTTATACACTATGCTACCAGAGCTCATTTTTTTATATAGTATGAAGACATAAATCAACTTTGTTGTACTAAATTATTACCCACAACATTTTACATAAAATATCCAGGAAACAAGGTTGTTTTTTTCTCTTTCTTTCTCTCTCTCTCTCTTTTTTTTCAAAGTGAAACTATAATTATGTCATCTTTATTTTATCTTTACTACAAAATCTATTTAAATGCACCCTCCTTTGTCTATGTGATCCACCATTGACTGAATATTATTTCCTATTGCAATGGCAACAACAATTGATTCAATATGGTTTAGGGTTTTTTTTTTTTTTTGCCATTGTTGTTGTTCATTATGGTTACTTTGTGTATTTTTCCTTCTCACTATTTGTTTCATTTCTAAAATATTTTGTCACCTCAAAGAGAAACTCAGCACTCCCTAAGTATTAACTTGTTATTTCCCTTCCCTTAGCCCCTGGTAAGTACCAATCAACATTTTCTCTATGTGTTTGCATATATAAAATTATTCATATAAGTGAAATCACATAATACTTTACTTTTTTGTCTGACTTTTTTGTGCAATGACCTGGAGTTAGAAAACCAAAAAGGAGGAACACGCTTGGCATTTCTCAAGCTGAAAGAACTGCAGAAAAAAATTCAAGCCTTGAGTTGCAGTATTTAAAGATTCTATGAGCTGAACATTGAATGATACAGGAAACATCAAAAGATGATGGAAGGAAAACACAGCGTCACTGTACTAAAAAGAAATGTTCAAAGATCGTCCATCTCAGGAGGTGGTGTATAATCAAGAACTAATGATATTGAAAGAACAGTAATTTTAACTACTTTCCTTATAATCTACTCAATTGAGATGCATGACTAACTGGAGGTCTTCTCAAATCTTTCAGTTTAGCTAAACTTACTGAACTATTACTACTGCATTAGTCAGATAGCATGATGATACAATTTTTCAATGAGACTTAGAGTTATTCCCAATTAGCACCATGAGAAATTATTAACAAGTTACCTAGTGCTGAGAAATCACCCTAAACTTACATGGAATTTCTATTGCCCACTCTATTTAACATCTTACTCTTAGTACCTACACCAAAGATTCATCCCATTGTTCATCTCCTCATCCTTCTCAATTAATTCCCCTCACCTAGTTAGAAAAACAAATAAAAACAACTCTTATATTATCTTGGGAGCTCTGGTAGCATTGTGCCTAAGGCACTTGACTGCTAACCAGAAGGCTGGCAGTTCAAACCTACCAGCCACTCTTTGTAAGGAAGGTTGGGCAATCTACTCCCATAGAGATACTGCCTTGGCAACCCAAGGAGGGGTCGCTATGAGTCGAGTCCGACTTGACAGCACATAACAACAACAACAACTTATATTATTTTGCATTATCTCTGTCGAGCTGCATAAGACTTAAACTCTATACAGACTATGTCAGATACGTAAGTTAAGATTTTGAAAATGTCTGTTCCCTTTTAAAAATCCTGGTTCTTTCAATGCAAAATTTGACATATATATATAATATTTTACATTGGGACTTAATTGGCTTTAGTTTTTCTGGTTAATTTTGTGTTCTTTCTTCCTTGGACAAAAAGATTTAAACTTAGTGTTGAGTTTAAAGGTATGAACACTAAAGACAAATAAAACTATTATAAACAGAAAAATATCACTTTCAGTGATAAATACATCACTAATTTTTCAATTGTCTTGGACAAAACATTATACCACATGATCTCTTTGCATAATACCCAACATAATTTCTCTTTTTTTTCCTGTAAAATCAAGTGAAAATTACTTAAATCTATATAAAAATTTCTTAATCATGTTCCAGTTCTTATTTATCTGAGATTTTCACTATTGTGTTAGTTAAGGTTGTGTGCCAACTTGGGTAGGCCTGGTTGAGTGCCTGGGCAGCTAGATGGAGTATTCTCCATGATGAGACTGGTAATCAACTCCATGGTGGAATCTACTGTGAGCAGCTGAATAACTGCCTTAGGGATGTGATCTGCTTCCTATATATAAGAAGAAGCCTTGGAGAATGGTCTCTAGCTTATGGCACACTTGGACCACACATGTAGCCATGTTATTGTTCAGCAGCCTGCCATGCTCTCCTGACCTTGGGACTTACAATGGACTTGAGTTAATGGCCTGCTGTGTGGTTTAGTAACATCAGGACTATGCCTTTTAACTTGTCAACGTTTGGCTTGGCAGCCTCAGCAGCCAGCAGCTGTCTGAGTGAAGAAAAGCCTCTAACTTCTGTGGGCTGGGAGCTGGAAGCAAAGCTGAAGCCCAAGGTTGAGGGGCTTTCACACAGCCCCTAGAGCTTGGCACTTTGAACTTGGACTTAAAGCCTCTAAACTGTAAGAGAATAAACTCCTGTTTGTGATGGCCATCCCATTTGTGGTATATTCTTGTCAGAGTGGCACTAGGTAACCAGAACAGAATATGGTACTGAGAGAGTGGGGTGTTGTTCTAACAGATAACTAAGATTTGGAAACAGGAGTGGAGTGCATCCTTGACTTGGGACCCAGGCAGAGAGAACCCAGCATATGGCATGAGAGACAGCAGGAGTACAGCCAAGAGACAGGCATGAGAGACGGCAGGAGTAGAGCCGAGAGAACTGGCATGAGACAGCAACAGCCTTACCAGCCCACGGATGAGAAAGCTTGATGCCTTTGCTTAGGCGGCTTCCTTAGTCCTCATTTATAGAGATCATTCTCCAGAAAGACAAGATTTCAGGCAAATCAAGAAAATACAAAATATCTCTTTGTCTGAATGTTACTGTATTTTTCTGCTATTTGAACTACACTCACAATCTTTCACAGTATATCAGCCTCTCTTTCCCATTAACACTTATTCATCTTTGATAACACAATGCAATTTTAACCTCTTCAATGAAATTGTTATTATTCTCTCCCCTAAATTAGAAGAGCTCTGGTTGTGCTGTGCTTAAAACATTCAGCTGTTATCATTAAGGTCAGAGGAATCCAGAGAAAGATGAACCACTTTGCTTTTGTAAAGATTTACAAACTTGGAAACCCTATGAGACAATTCTACTTTGTTATATAGGGTCACTGTGAGTGAATTGACTCCATGGCAGTGGGTTGAACATTAAATTATATGTAATACTTTTATTAGAACTTTGTGCAATAGCATCACCTGCATAGGTTTATTTCTTAGTAAATAAAACACATTTGTGCACTTAAATGTTGATATGTCTAACTCCCTTTAATATTCAGTGAAAAATTTTGAGTCTGGGAAAATGTCCTACTTGGCATTGTACTAATAAGACAGACAACACAGCATGCTCAATGGAGGCAGTACTTAAATAGATGATAAATTTTAAAAATATTGTGTTTTGATTAGTTACCTTTTGTGACTTTGTTTTCTTCATTATAGATAGAGAAACTTTCTATGAAATTACAATTTTTACTGTTTTATTATACATTTATTATATAAAATTTATTATTTTATTGTATATTTAATATTGATATTTAAGAAATTCTTGCTGATGAGAATAATTTAATTGGTATAGAATAAAAATTGCCCTATTAAGTGTAAAAAAAAACTTAACTCTTGATTGAATGTGCTTAACTCTTTGAATGCATCTCCTAGAGAATTTTTATCAAGGGAATTATAATCACCGATTATAATAAGAAAGATCACAGGATAAGAGTACATTTACTAATTTCATCCAAATTGTTTCATTGCATACATTATGAAAATGTTATTTAAAAACTATCAGTATCCTTTTTGTTCATGGGAAATGTCTTGAATTTCATATCTTTGCAATAAAATGCAATGCCATTTTTCTTCCCCTGTATAACTAATACTTGAGATTTCTGGTAATCTCCTACTTGAGGCAAAAATGTAATTAGAGGTATATATGTATAGTATCAAAATATCTGGGCTTATAGAATTCAGAATTCTGAGATCTCCAAGGCATTATGGATTCCAATTTTTTTTTTCATTCTTCTTAATTCACTCTGTGTTTCCCTTTTATCCCCTCTCTTCTTTTTATTTTTATTCTTTATTTCAGCCAGGTTCACAATTTTTGTTTGAAAAATGTTTGTGGGAACATAAAATAGTACAGTAATTGGTAATATTAATAAGAAAGATTAAAAAGACTCGATTTCTGAAAGTTCAGCCTTAATTGTTCATTGAAAATGAATCATAATCAGAGGTATGATTTCAAAACTGTGTGATATGGTACTAGGGAAAAGAAAGAAATATATATGAATCAAAAAAATGAAAAGACTAATAAATGTGGTTAGTACAGTTAGTATACATTTTCTTTTTCTAAATCATATTCTTATTTTTAAAATTAGTTATTTTGATTATAGGATTTATGTAAAGAATCATTGCTTCTGAATATATATAAAACAATTACTGATGCATTACTCTATAGTTTAAAAAAATGATTTTACCATGGTCTCTCCTTTATTTGCAAGTTTCATGTTAATGCCACCACTATTTGTTTACATTTAATATGCTTGCTTCTCTTTCTTTTTTTTTTAATTTTCAATTTTTTAACTGTAACTGCCAACTTAGCCAACCACAACAACCTTTTTTGCAAAGATTTTACCCTTTTTAAGTAAGACATAAAAATTGTGAATGCAGACAATATCTTCATAGTGTTACAAATTGGTGACCACTGATCTGAGATGGGCGTTCATATTTATCTTTATAATTCTATGTCATTACAATGCACTGATCCATAGGGAAAATCTGTAGTTGACAACTGCATTGACAATTCATTCTGTAAAATTATCCATGGAGAAATAGTGGCTAATTTTATGGCATGCTTATGGTTTTAATGGATACTTTGATATATTATGAATTTCTATTAAGCTAATTTCAAGGGAAAAAAAAACCCTATATTTAAAAAAAGATGCACTAGAAATAAAAATGAGAAGTTTGGAAAAGGAAAGATGTTTCTAGTTTCTTGACATTTCATATAGCACAACATCTACTGTGTCTTCTTTACTGTCCTTCCTCTCTATCTTCCCAGAGACTTTTTGTAAATTGATACTTCAGCCATTACTCTTCTGAGCACAGTGTTGAAAGCCAGGACATAGTCTCACTTTGCCGGCATTTTCCATCACTTTGAAATAAAAAAAAGTGTTTTTAAAAATATACTTTATACATACATATATATATATATATATACATATATATATATATATATATGTACTGACATTATATGCATTGTACATTGAGATCTTATCAATGAAGAAATAGAAGGAATAAGACATAAAGAAGAGTTACTTCATAACACTGATATTTCATTTAGATGTGCAAAGATGTATGAAAATATCACATATTTTCTGAGTTTAATGCAGCATAAAGAATAACTTATATAATTGACAAATATCAGTCAAGGAATATTTGAGAAAGAAAATAAAATCTATTAATGTGTGCATACAATTTTGTATACCTGTTTCATTTGCAAATGAAAAATCTTTATCCCTTCAATGTAATTGGAGATTTTACTCTCCATCCCAAATAATTTTATCTACTGAATATATTGTCTGGAAAATAGGTCAGGAAAAAGAAAATCAAATTCCTGCCTTCCCTTTTTCAAGTACTTTGTAGCACTTGTTTTCTTCATTCACATCCTCAAGTCTTCATCAGTTAAAAAGAAGTGGCATTTTGTGTCCAAGAGCCTGATAGGCTATTAGCACTTGAGAAACACTAAGCAAATAATAATTTTAAAATTTTAAAACTGTGCCTGATTAATGACAACAACATGTTAAGAAAGTGTAGTTATTATGTATTATCTTTTGAATATCCATGAATAACTTATTGAAGTATATTTAGAATCTCTTTTTTTTTTTTTTTTGCTTAATCAATAGTGTCATAAAATAATTTAAAATTGTTCTCCAAAAGATAGCTAAGTCTAATGGAATGGAATATACTTCTGTCTGTAATATTAAAATTTTCAGGAAAAATGAAATAAAATAAGTGAAACCTTGAACAGAAGACCAGTTTATGTTGTTATTGTTTTAATTGAAGCCAAGAAAAGACTTCACAAATAAAATATTCATAAAATTATTAATGCATAGCTCTTCAAATATCCATGATATAAGAAGTATCCACAATCAACATGCATGGAAGCAGCTGTCAAGAAATCAAAGGACATTTTTCATTGGACAAATCTGTTGCAAAAGACCTCTATAAACTATAATAGAGAAAAGATGTCACTTTGATGACTAAGGTGCACCTGACTCAAACCAGCATCTTTCAATAGCCTCATAAGCATGTGAAAAAAGACCACATAAAAATTGAAGCATTTGCATTGTGGTGTTGGTAAAGAACATTGAATATACCATGATTGATAAACAGAGAAAAGATTAATATTGTCAAAGATTTCATATTACTTATTTTCACAATCAACACCAGTGGAAACAGCAGTCAAGAAATTAGATGACATATTGCACTTGGCAAATCTGCTGCAAAAAACATCTTTAAAGTGCTCAAGAGCAAAGTTTTCTGCTTGAAGAATATGGTGTCCCTAATCTAACCCATGGTATATTCTATCACCTCATATGCATGTAAGAGCTGGACAATGAATAAGGAAGACTGAAGAAGAGTTGATGCTTTTGAGTGGTGGTGTTGGCAAAGAATAGTGAAAGCACCATGGACTGTCAAAAGAACTAACAATCTATCCTGGAAGAAGTACAGCCACAAATGCTCCTTGGAAATGAGAATGGCCAGACTTCATCTGACCTACTTTGGTCATGTTGTCAGGAGGGCCCATTCCCCGGAGAATGATATCACACTTGGAAAAGTGGAAGGTCAACAAAAAAGGGAAAGGCCCTTCACAAGATGGATTGACACAATGGCTGCAATGATAGACTCAGGTATAGGAAGGATTGTGAAGGTGGCACAAGACTGGGCAGTGTTTGGTTCTGTTGTACATAGGGTCATTATGAGTCAGAGTCAACTCAATAGCACCTAACAACAACAAAATCAGAAGAACTAACAAATTTGTCTTGTAAGAAGTACAATCAGAATACTACTTTGAAGTGAGAATATCCAAACTTTGTCTAATGTTCTTTGGTCATGTTATCAGGAGCAACCAGTCCCTTGAGAAGGATATTAAATTAGGTAAAGTGAAGGTCAGCGAAAAAGGGGAAGACCTTCAATGAGATGAATTGTCAGAGTGACTAAATTGATGGGCTCAAACACAGCAACAATTGTGAGAATGGTGTAAGACTGGGCAATGTTTTGTTCTGTTGTACATAGGGTCGCTGTGAGTAGAAACAAACTTGATGGCAGTTACTGATAGTGATAACAACAAGCAGTATAAATCTGCCATCACATATTTACCATATTTGGTTGCCATCATGAGTTATTTCTCTGTGTTGTTGTCATTGTTAGGTGCCATGGAGTTGGTCTCAACTCATAGAGACGCTATGCAGAATAGAATGACACACCGCCCAGTCTTAAATCATTCTTACAATCATTGCCATGCTTGAGCCCATCACTGCAACCATTGTGTCAATAGATCTTGATTAGGATCTTCCTCTTTTTTACTGACTCTACTTTACCCAATATGATATTCTTCCCCAGGGACTGGTCCCTTATCACAACATGACCAAAGTATGAGAAATGAAGTCTGGCCATTCTTGTTTCTGAAGAACATTCTGATTCTACTTCCTCCAAGACAGATTTGTTAATTCTTCTAGCATCCACAGTACCTTAACTATCCTTTGCCAACACCAAATTGGAAAGCATCAATCCTTCCTCATTATTCATTGTCCAGCTCTCCCATGAATATGAAGCTATTGGCACATCTTAGTCTTCAAAGTGATGCCTTTACTCTTAAACATTTTAAGGAGGTCTTTTGCAGTAGATTTGTGCAATGCAGTATGTCCTTAATAGCTTGATTGCGGCCTCCGTGGATGTTGCTTATGGCTCCTAGTAAAATGAAACATTTGGCAACTTCATTTTTTTTTTTTTTTCATTTATAAGGATGGTGCTGATTGGCCCAGTTGTGAGGATTTTTGTTTTCTTCATGTTGAGGTATAATCTATAATGGAGGCTGTAGTCCTTGGTCATCATCAGTAAATTATTCAAGTCTTCTTCACTTTTGGCAAGCAAAATTGTGTCATCTGCATATTGCAGATTGTTCATGAGTCTTCCTCTGATTCTGATGCCATGACCTTCTTCATATAATCCAGTTTATCTGAATATTTTCTCAGTATATATATTGAATTATGTGGTGATAGTATACAACCCTGCATATTTTTGTTGTTTCAAATCATGAGGTAACCCCTTGTTCTGTTTGAAAGACTTCTTCTTGGTCTAAGTAAAGATTCCACATGAGCACAATGAAGTATTCTGGAATTTCCATTCTTTCCAATGTTAACCATAATTTGTTATGATCCACACAGTCAATTGTCTTTGTATAGTCAATAAAATATGTTTAAACATCTTTCTGGTATACTTTGCTTTCAGCTAAGGTCCATCTGACATCAGCAATGATATCCTTTATAATGTACCTCTTCTGACTCCAGCTTACACTTCTGGCACTTATCTGTCAATATACTACAGTAACAGCTTTTGAATTATCTTCAGCAAAATTTTACTTGCAGAAGAGTTCCCACAAGAAGGTGGAATAGGCAGATAAGTTACACAGACCCTCTGCAACAAAGCAATGAGAAAACAATTTAAAGTGATATAGAAGACAATCCTTGAAACCCTGAGCTTTGAAGGGAAGGAAAAATAAGTGGATTAAATACCAACTAGTAGAATAACCTGAATGAAAAACATGAGTAATGAGACACATGGAGCTATGGACCACAGGATGTCCTAAGGGTATAGCCATTTTTTAATATTTGCAAGTGGCATCCTGGTAGCAACTTAAGAATCATGTATGTTCACCAAGGACTGCATGGACAAGGATGGCACTGATGCCTGACAATCAGAAGGGAAAACAGCAAAGAAGGAGACAAACGACCTGTGAACTGCTACCTATCCTGATAGCCCAGCCATTTTGAATATTCACAAGCAGCAAGACCTTTCTGAATATATGCAAGTGATGTTCTGACCTAGAGAGGGACCTAAGAATAACTTCAGTTAGCCAAGGACAACACAGGTAACCACAATGGAGGCTGACAACCAGAAAGGTATGATATACCCCATATTGCTCTTATATCCCACACCCTCTTGGTGAACAGAGTTGTGATCATCCCCTGCCTCCACTTACCTTCTTGACCAGCAGAAATGTCATCCCAATATATGCCCTGACACAGCCTGAATGCTATGCCCCACCCCAACAATTTTATTTTTGTTTGTTTGTTTTTAAATTATTCTTTTTATCTTCCTCCTTACTTCCTTTTTATTTATTTATTTGTTTATTCAATTTCACTTCCTTACTTCTTTTCTTTTTTTTTCACTTCCCTTACCCTGGCTCCTTTATTTTTTCTTTCTTATGTTTCTTCCCATCCTTTGTGTCCCCTTTTGTAATTTTCCATTTTTTTTTTCTGTATTACTCCTTTATCTCTTGCTTTGTACTCTCATTCCCAGGTCCCCAGATATTGCTGTATCTCCCCCTCTTTTTCTCAATATCTTGCTTCTTCTATCATTAATTTTTTTAAATATATATATATTTTTTTTTCTTATTTATTGCCTTACTTTTATTTTTGTGATAACTCTTGTTTGTTTACATGAATTGAGTTTGCATTCTCTTGCTTTTATTTATTTAAAATTTTTATTATCTTTTCTAATTGAGCGGGAGACCATGACTCTTCCAAGACAACCCAACATATCTGCACCTGCTACAGCCTCACCCACTGAGTGAGGACCACCACTTGCTTTAGCACCAACTGACCAATGATAGACAGCAGCCAATACCAGCTCAGCTTACCCTCAACTGCTCTTTTCAAAGGGCCAACAAAATTTTGTGCACACACTTTAAGTCTCAATCACATCCACAAAAAGAGGTGGTGCTAACAACTAGTGACAGAGGACCACAGTACCCTACTAACATAGATATATCAAAACAATGTAAAGGAAAAAAAAAAAAAACCTTGGGTGACTCACACCAACATCCCACACCAAACTAAAGATAAATACCACAACATCGCTATGAGTCGGGTCTGAATCGATGGCACATAACAACAACAACTACAACCACAACATCATAATGTCATGGAGAAAATTGACCATCCCAGTCCAAACAAAGAAGCAAGATAAAGAAGTATAAACAAGGGACCAGGATACAGAAACATCCCAGAGGAAGAAACTGCATGGGATTTTTTTTTTTTTTTTTTTACAAAGAAGCAAGATAAAGAAGTATAAACAAGGGACCAGGATACAGAAACATCCCAGAGGAAGAAACTGCATGGGATTTTTTTTTTTTTTTTTTTAATTATATTGTGGTATCTAAAATGGATTGAGAGAAAGAGCATGGAAAAAAATAACAAATTAAGAAAAACACAGACACAACCATAAAACAATTTAGGAAAACAATATAAGAACAAATTAATAAATTAAAAGATTGAGAATGATACAAAAACAACAAATTTAATCTATAAGATTAATACTAATATGTCAAAAATAGATAAGACATTGAATGGGCAAAAGCATAGAATCAAATCAATGGAAGACAGAATTAATGAGATTGAAGATGAAAACATCAATACTATTTTGTTGAGGAATCAGTCAGACTAAAGATAAAAAAAAAAAAAAAAATGAAGAAAGCCTAAGATTCCTGAGGGATATACCAAGATGAATAATATGCATGTTATTCATGTACTATGCATTTAATTCATGTAATCAGAATTCCAGAACAGGAAGAAACAGATAAAACCACAGAGAAAATTATCAAAGTTTTTTTTTTTTTTTTTTTTAAGAGAATTTCTCTAACATGAAGAAAGATGGATATATATTCATTCAAGAAGTTGAATGAACTCCAAACAGGATAGACTCCTCCCCGCAAATAAAATCACCAAAACATATCATAATCAAGTTCACCAAAACCAAAGACAAAAAAATAGAATTCTGAAATCAGCACAGGAAAAACAAAAAGTTACTTACAAAGGACATCCAGTAAGAATAAGCTCTGATTTCTCAGCAGAAACAATGTGAATGAGAAGGCAATGGATGGTATATATAAAACCCTAAAAGAGAAAAATTTTCAGGCAAGTATTATATACCCGGCAAAACTGTCCCTCAAATATGATGGTGAAATTAGGAGTTCTCCAGATAAGCAGAAACTAAGGGAATTTGTTAAAACCAGACCAATCTTACAAGAGATACAAATGGGAGTCCTTTCAACAGAGAAACAAAAATAGCAAATAACACCCAACCATTAATACACAAAATGATATAAACCAGAATCCACAGCTATGGACACATCTAAAGTAAAATGAGCTTTCAAGATTGTAAACAGGGAACCAGAGACATCAATTGGCAAGTGAGGTCAATTACAAACTAAAAAGAGGGAAAAGACTTTAGTTACAGAACTTCTAAATGGTGAGGAAGTCAAGAGAGTTGCAAGATAGAATGGAGTGTTCTAATTGGGGGGGAGAAAATTATAAATCTCAGCGCAGTTAAAAAAAAAAAAAAGATAAACCTTCACATCACAGTAAAAAAGAGGACTAACACAAATATTCTGCACATACTAAAACAAGGGCAACAAAGGAAATGATAACAAAATTCATAAACATGAGTCTAGCACAAAAAATAATATGGAAAAAAGAAACCAGGTACACCATGAGAAAACATATAACAAAATGACAGCAACAAATTCATACTTGTCAATAACTACACTGAATGTTAATGGATTAAATGCACCACTCAAGAGATGGAAAGTTGCAGATTGGATCACAAAACAAAGCCCACAAGAGACACACCTTAGAGACAAAGATAAAAATAGACTGAAAATCAAAGGTTGGAAAAAGATTTATCAAGCAAATGGCAACCGTAAGAGAGCAGGAGTGGAAATATTAATTTCTGATCAAATTGACTTAAGACAGAAACCACCATATGAGACAAGGAAGGACATTACATAATGATTAAAGGGTCAATTAAACATGAAGATATAACCACAATAAATATCTATGTTCCCAATGAAAGAACCA
The DNA here is from genome assembly GCF_000298275.1 of Orycteropus afer afer. NCBI lineage: Eukaryota > Metazoa > Chordata > Mammalia > Tubulidentata > Orycteropodidae > Orycteropus > Orycteropus afer. The sequence continues at coordinate 898,538 of NW_006922260.1, read as the reverse complement.
CAAAATATATAAACCAGATTTTAAGAGTTGAAAATAAAAGTAGATGACTTCACAGTCATAGTGGGAGACTCTAATATGCCACTTTCAAAGAAAGATAGAACAACTGGAAAGAAATTCAACAAAGATCACAAGTGATAAACAATATAATCCACCAACTTGACCTTATAGACATTTACAGAGCACTTCCCCCAGTAACAGTACAATATGCATTCTGTCCAGTGCACAAAGAACATTTTCCATGATAGATCATATGTTAGGTCATAAAGCAAACCTTAATACATTTAAAAACATTGAAATACTGCAAAACATCTTCTCAGATCAAAATGCTATCAAATTAGAAATGAACAAAATGAAGATAAATGGAGAAAGAGTAAACACATGGAAACTGAACAACACCCTCTTTGATAAAGACTGGGTAAGAGAAGAAATAAAAATTGAAATTCAAAAATTCCTTGAATCAAATGAGAATGAAAATACAACATATCAAAATCTTTGGGACATAGCAAAAGCAGTGATCAGAGGCCAATTTATAGCAATAAATGCACACATCAAAAAAGAAGAAAGAGACAAAATCAACACTTTAAATCAACATCTCCAACAATTAGAAAAAGAACAGCAAGAAAAGCCTACAATCACCAGATGAAAGGAAATAATCAAGACTCAAGCAGAAATCAATGAAACAGAAAATAGAAGGGCAATAGAAAAAATCAACAAGACCAGAAGTTAGTGTTTTGAAAAGATCAGTAAAATTGACAAACTACTGACAAATTTAACAAACTAAAAGAGGGAGATAATACAAATAACACAAATAAGAAACGAAATGGGCAACATCACAACAGAACCAACTGAAATAAATAGTATAATATCAAGATATTTGAAGAACTGTACTCCAACAAATTAGAAAATCTGGAAGAAATGGACTATTTTCTAGAAACACACCACTTACCTAAACTAACACAGACTGACATGGAAAAGTTGAACTGGTCCATCACAAAAGAAGAAACTGAACAGTTCATAAAAAAATTACAAACAAAAAAAGTTGTGGCCCAGTTTCAATGGATATTTCAACCAAGCATTCAGAAAAGAACTGATACCAATCCTACTCAAACTATTCCAAAACATAGAAAAAGATGGAATTCTCCCTAATTCATTTTGTGAAGCAAGCATAATCTTGATAACAAAACCAGGCAAAAACATCACTCAAAAGGACAACTGCAGGCCAATATTCCTCATGAATATAGATACAAAAATCTTCAACAAAATCCTAGCCAATAGACTCCAACAGCATATCAAGAAAATCATTGATTGTGACCAAGTGGGGCTCATATTGGGTATGCAAGGATGGTTCAACATGAGAAAAACTATCAATGTCATCCACCACATAAATAAAACAGAAGACAAGAACCACATGATCATATCACTTGATGCAGAAAAGACATTTGATAAAATCCAACACCCATTCCTGATAAAACTTTCAGCAAAATAGGAATAGAAGGACATTCCTCAACATAATAAAAGGCATGTATACCAAACCAACAGCCAACATTATTCTCAATGGAGAGAGCCTGAAACTATTCCTCTTGAGAACAGGAAC
>NW_006922260.1:888563-896536 GCF_000298275.1 Orycteropus afer afer | reverse complement strand
ATAAATGGAAGAACATCCCATGCTTATGGATAGGACGATTGAACATTGTGAAAATGTTAGTTCTACCTAAAGCAATCTATGCATTCAATGGAATCCCAATCCAGATTCTGTCAATATTCTTTAGGTATATGTAAAAACCAATCACTAACTTTATATGGAGAGGAAAGAGACTTCGGATAAGCAAACCACTAATGAAGAAGAACAAAGTAGGAGGTCTCACAGTGCTGGATCTCAAAACCTACTATACAGCCACATTAATCAAAACTGCCTGGTATTGGTACAATGACAGACACGTAGACCAATGGAATAGAATTGAGGACCTATATCTGGATCCATTGACCTATGGTCAGCTGATCTTTGACAAAGTGCCTAAATCCATTAAATGGGGAAAAGGATGTTTGTTTAATAGATGGTGCTGGAAAAACTGGAGATCCATTTGCAGAAAAATGAAACAAAATCTGTACTTCACACCATACACAAAAACTAACTCCAGGTGGATCAAAGACTTAAACGTGAAACCTAAAATTATAGAGTTCTGAAAAGGAAATACTATGGGCAATTTTAGGGACCTTAATATATGGTGTAAATAGATTATCAAGCATAACCTAAAATGCACAAATAGCAGAAGAGAAACTAGATGACTGGGACCTTCTGAAAATTATATTTTTATGTGCTTCCAAAGACTTCTCCAACAGAGAACCTACAGAATGGGAAAAAAAATAATTGGCAATGACATATCTGACAAGGGACTTATCTATAGAATTTATAGAAAACTCCAATACCTCAATAACAAAAAGTCAAACAATCCAATTAATAAAGGGCAGAAGACATGAGTAAACACTTCACCAAGGAGGATATTCAAGTGGCCAAGAAACATATGAAGATATGCTCATATTCTTAGCTATTAGAGAGATGCAAATGAAAACAACGAGATACCATCTTGCTCCAGTACTAGTAGCAAATTCAATAAGACACAAAATAACAAATGTTGGCAAGGATGTGGGGAGATTAGGACTCTCATACAATGCTGGTGAGACTGTAAAATGGTACAACCACTGTGGAAAGTAGTATGGTGATTCCTTAAAAAGTTGGAATTAGAAATACCATTTGACCCCGTCATTCCATTACTAGGTATATATACTAAAGAAGTGAGAGCCAGGAGAAGAACAGACATAGGCCCACCCATGTCCATTGCAGCACTATATACAATAGCCATAAGATGGAAACAAACAAGGTGTCCATCAACTGAGGAATGGATAACCAAACTATGGTACATACACACAAGGGAAGACTGTTGTTGTTGTTAAGTGCCGTCAGGCCATTTCCAACTCATAGAGACCCCATGCACAGCAGAACGAAACACTGCTCGATCCTGCACCAGCCCCACAATCCCTGCTATACTTGAGCCCATCATTGCAGCCACCATGTCAATCCATCTCGTTGAAGGCCTCCCCCTCTTTCGTTGACCCTCCACCCTACCAAGCATGACACCCTTCTCCAGGGAATGGTCCCTTCTGACAACATGATAAAAATAGGTGAGACGAAGTGTGGCCATTCTTGCTTCCAAGGAGCATTCTGGCTGCACTTCCTCCAGGAGAGATCTGTTAGTTCTTTTAACAGTCCATGGTACTTTCAGCATTCTTCACCAGCACCACAAATCAAAAGCATCAACTCTTCTTTGGTCTTCCTTATTCATTGGAATACTATGCAACCTTAAAGAATAATATAGAATCTGAAAAACACTGCATAACATGGACGAACTTGGAGGACATTATGCTGAGTGAAATAAGTCAACCACAAAAGGACAGATATTGTATTAGTCTGTTATTGTAAGTTAAGGAAATACTTATCTATGGAAGGAAATTTTGTTTGTTGTTTACTAAGGGTTGGTGGGTAGGGTAGGGAACAACTGTTAGATAGGTAGAGATAAATATTGATTGGGGTGAAGAGAAGGGCAATGTACCAAATGTCAGTGATCAACATGGTGGCATTGAGGAAGAGAAAGACATAAATAGGTACATGGGAGGTACAGACATCAAAGATGAACCCTTTTACACATACAGTAATGTGTTGTCAATCAAGGCAAACATGGGTATATGGGTGGATAGATGGGTAGACAGGCTGAACTAGTAGGTATGTCTATGAAGCAAGGAGTGTACCCAAGGCCATGTATAGCATTTGCAGACAGTAGTCCTATAAGATTGTTTGTGGGATCTGAATTCCCAGCTATATAGTAGAGCTGACAAGGGGCAAGGTTATAGTCACTTCTTGGTCACAGCTAGCTACACAGAGGGACCGAGTAGTTGAACCTGTGGGCTTGGGACCATAGTCACAGGGGACATCAAGCTCAATTGGCATAACATACTATACAAAACATTGTTCCACCTCCTACTTTGGCAAGTAGCGACTGGGATCTTAAAAGCTTGCAAGCTGCCATCTAGATGCAACAATGGGTCTCTCCTCATCCAGAGCAAAGAAGAATGAAGAAAACCCAAAAATTATGGAAACAATTAGTTCTAGCAACTGGTACACCATGCTATCCTCAGTCTATATGACTGTGAGACCAGAAGAACTAGATAGTGCCTGGCTACCACTGTCAACCTCTTGGAGTGGGATCTATGTAGGAGATCCTGGATAGAGAGGGAGAACAACATGGAACAAAACTTAACATCATTTTGGGGAAAAAAAAAAATAAAAAAAGTGGACCAGGTTTGCTGGTCTGATAGAGCCTGCTGCAACCACTGAGACTATGGCCCCTAGCTGCCCTTCAGGTCTGGAATTGAACCCACATCTGTGGCTTCCAGCCAAACAAAAGATAGGCACATGAGTTGAACACTTACCTGAGGTAGATACACCCCTTGGAGAGAACAATCATGGGAGAAGGAAGGGCTGCTTATGCACAGGGAGACAGCTCAGGGGGCAGGAATGCATGGATGGATGGACACAGGAAGAGGTAACTATTGGGAGGAAGTGGTGGGGAGCTGCTGCATTGAGTTAAATTGTAGTCAATGTCATGAGAGAAAGTGTATGTGAACTGCTGTATGGAAAATGAATTTGCTCTGTAAATTTTCACCCAAATCAAAATTAGAAAAAAAAAAAAAAAAAAAAAACAGAGAGAGAGAATTTATGCATGGTGAAAATCTACTCTGTTATCATTAAAATGGAAAGCTGATATGGAATAGTAATATGCTACCTTTTCAAAGTTTAAATTGCTTTCATATTTCTCATAGAATTTTAAGTTCACAGAATCAATCTTTACCTCAGCTAAATTCTAGAATTTTTCATAGTATAAAAATGTGTACTGAAAAGTTTGGAAATATAAAATTTATTAACTAGGTTATTTTTCTTTTTTCTTAAATTGTCTTCAAAATCTGGCATATATTTACACTTACCATCTCAGTTGGAACTAGCCATATTTTAACTGCTTGATAGCTACATGTCACAATAATTTTGCACAGAGTAAGTCTAGAAATCTTTCTAAAACACTTGTGTTTTCATTAACTTTCTTGAAAGTATTTTATTATGAAAGATATTTAAATACGTCTTCAAACTATTGAGGATGCAATGCAGTAACAAAATATTGTCACCAAAAATATATTTATCTTATTTAAATTAAATAACATTTTTTGTACCATTATTTTTTATAAAGGATATTTCAGGATGATAGTTGTATAGAATTGTAAAACTACAATACAATTCATTGCTAATATTGATACCTTATAAAAATCTTGAAAGAATGAGGAACTCTGTAATTCGGTAATTCCGGTGGTATTGTCATTAATGTAGAAACAAATAAATAGGCCTCTCATTTTTCTGTTCCTAATCTTAGTTCTCACTATAATACATCCTCACATGTTAAGAAAGGAAGGAAGAAAGGAAGAAAAGAAAGAACAACTATGGGAATTAGAAAATTCTCCTCAATTTTTTCTCATTATTCTTTTCCATTGATCACCAAAGTGCTGTCCTTTATCCTGAAAATTTCAGATCCTTTCCTTTAAGCTTCAAGCCATACTTGTTTCCTTCTCCTCTGATATTCCATGAATTTCTAAGTTTTCAATGAACGTGTTCAATTACATTTTATATAACGGTAGCATAGTGCCTAAGGCACTTGACTGCTCAACAGAAGGCTGGTGGTTCAAACCCACCAGCCACTCCTTGGAAGGAAGGTTAGGCAATCCTACTTCTGTAATGATACTGCCTCAGAAACCCAAGGAGGGGTCTCTCTGAGTCGGGGCCAACTTGACGACAGACAACAACGACAACAAGTAAAACCTAGGTTATCTTTCTGCTGACTATCACATTGTATTTTTTTCTATCATTTTTTGCCACATTTTTGTCATGCTTTCTCTGCAACTACATTATTTCTAAAATGAAATTCTAATAATTACAATTTCTTAGTTAAATACTTATATAATTTTTAATTTACTATTCAATAATTAAGGGGAGCTCTGGTAGCATAGTGCCTAAGACACTCGACTTCTAACCAGAAGGCTGGCAGTTCATACCCACCAGCCATTCCTCAGAAGGAAGGTTGGGCAATATACTTCCATGGTGATACTGTCTTGGAAACCCAAGGAGGGGTTGCTATGAGTTGGGTCTGACTTGACAGCACATAACAACAACAACAAAAAAAACAACATTCAATAATTAAGGGATAAGTCCCTGGAGAAGGGTATCATGTTTGGTAAAGTGGAGGGTCAGTGAAAGAGGGGAACACCCTCACTGAAATGCATTAACGCAGTGGCTGCAACAATGGGCTGAGGTATAGCAAGGATTGTGACAATGGCTCATGACCAGGCACCGTCTTGTTCCATTGTACAAAGGGTCACTATGAGTCAGAGCCTATTTGACAGCACCTAACAACAACATAGAACAATTATGTAAGACCTTTAATGCCATCAGAAACTCTTTTTGATATGACTCTTCTATGCCTTTTCAACTTCTTATTATTATTACTCTCTGATGTTCTGACAATACATTCAATCAACTCCAAGATACATTATCTTTGTTCTGATATCTCCCTATTTTTTCACATATTGTGTTCTGCTTGGAGTCCCTTTTCATTTTCACCTGCCTTCAAGAATTTAATCTTATTATTGTTTGTTTATTTTGTTTCTAAATTATGTCAGTATTTCTATCATCTGGACAAGTAATAATGAACACACACAAACTCAACAAATAAGCACCCATTTCAGATGCTATGAAATTTATGGTATACTTGCTAAGGAAGATTAACATGGCCTCAAGTAAATTATCTGTACACATTAAAGAGATGAATGCATTCTTTCCCATCCATGTCATGTGGAGGTTCACCAGCAATTTAAGTTCACATGAGTTGTAACTTTTCTGCTCTGCTCTCTAACAAAATCATCACATTTTCCCACTATTTTGATTGCGTCATTTTAGTAGCACCAATTGAGCAAAAAGTGAAAATATCATTAGAGCTTTAAAAGGACACATGTACTTTAAAATGTGGGAGATAATACCTAATGCACCTTTTTATAGCAAATCTATACCTAAAAGAATGTATCCAATTGAACTCATTCTAAGAGAAAGATATAAAGTAATTATGTAGTAATAGCTGTCAAGCTTATTGTAGTTAGTTGAAAATTATAAATCACACTTTTATTTATACTATAATAAGAACCAGAAGTCATTATTTTAAAGAGTTATTTAGCAGATTGAAGAAAGATAGAGAATTGGTGGATTACCAGATTGTCTACTGTTAGGAGCTCTGTTAGCGTAGTGCCTAAGACACTTGACTGCTAACCAGAAGGCTGGCGATTCAAACCAACAAACCACTCCTCAGAAGGAAAGTTGGGCAATCTACTTCTGTAGTGATACTGCCTCAGAAACCCAAGGAGGGGTCGCTATCGAGTCCGACTTGACGGCACATAACAACAACAATATTGTTGTTGTTAGTTGCTATCAAGTCAGATCCAACTTTCAGTAAAGCAGAGCAAAATATTACCGGCCCTGGTTCCCTCTTAATCATCAATGTTGTCGTTGTTGTTATATGCTGTCAAGTCAGACCCAACTCATAGCGCCCTCCTTGGGTTTCTGAGGCAGTACCACTACGGAAGTAGATTGCCCCATCTTCCTTCTGAGGAGTGGCTGGTGGGTTTGAACCAGCAGCCTTCTGGCTAGCAGTCAAGTGCCTTAGCCACTATGCTACCAGAGCTCCCAATCATCAATGGTAGTTTTTAATATTTTTGTTGTGACCATTGTATTAGTTAATCTTGCTGAGAATTTCACTCATCATTTTTGGCTCTCTAATTACCAAGTGATGTGATTTTCGAGAAGTTGGTCTTTCCTTATGACATGTTTAAAGTAAGCAAGTCAAAGTATCACCATTCTTGTATCTAAGGAATATTTTGGTTGCATTTTTTTTTCTAAGATTCATTTGTAGTTTTTGCCTTGAAGTATAATGCCTTGAAGAATCCCATCCTGCTTCTGCCACTGAATGGTATATTCAATATTCTTTACAACAATTTCTTTTGCAATAGTTCTTCTTATGTCTTCCTTTTTCATTATCCAACATATATATGAAAATTGAAAAGAATATGTCTTGGGTCAAGCAAACCTTAGTCATCAAAATGAATTTTTTCCTTTTTAAAACTTAAAGAGACATTTTGCACCAGATTTACTCAATGATATTTAATTTCTTGGTTGCTGCTTCCATGGTAATTAATTGGTGATAAGAGTAGAATGAAATTTTTGATGACATCAATTTTTTTTCTCCATTTATCATTATGTTGTTTATTGATGCAGTTGTGAAAATATTTGCTTTCTTCATGTTCAGAAGTAATCTATACTGAAGTCTATAGTCTTTGACCTTCATCAATAAGTTCTTCAAGTTGTCCTCATTTTTGTAAAGCATTCTTGTGTCATCTTCACATTGCAGGTTGTTAATGAATCTTCCTCCAATTCTCATCATGCATTCTTTTTTACATAAGGTGTCTTCTCAGTTTATCTATTCAACATACAAATTGAATAAGTAAGGTAGACTACAACCTTGCTGCCTATCTTTTCCAATTTTAATTATTTGTTAACTTCTTGTTCTGTTTGATTGACTAACTCTTGGTCCATGTAAAAATTTCACAAGAGCACAATTGAATGTCTAATTTATAGCAATGCTTTCTTTAATAAATATGTGAGCTCATGTAAGCTTAAAATGAAACACATTAAGCAACTAGGTACAGGCTCTTGATTTGAGATCTTGCAAGCAGAAAATCAGTAACTAATTGAAAAAAGAATTTAATAGAGCCAGTTCTGCTATGAATTAATCAAATGGTTTATTGCACAAGCTTTGGATCATGGGAAAAAATAATATCCTTGGAGGTGGGAAATATTTTATTTCTATCTATTTTTAAAATCTTTAAATCTAAAATAAAACATGCATATTAATTTTAATTCTATAATATAGAATTTTTAATTTAAGAGCATATTAACTTAATCTCCACATGCATGTGGCTTCATTCTTTTAAATTGAGTCTTTGTAGATCAAGTTCCTTGTCTCCTCAATTTCCTGAACTTCTCTCTTGTGATTCCTTCTCAGGATACTCTACAGTCTTTACAGAATGTTTTCATGACAGACAAGCTGAAGAAAAGTGATCTCCTTCATTAATGACTATTCATCAATGAAGATAAAATGTAAAGATGTTATTTCTTTACCAGAAAACTTAGTTTTGTATATATAAGCCTAATTCTTTAGTGTGATTCTAAGTCCAACTTGTGACATCTCCTTTGATTTTCATATAGCGATGTCTTTTTTTTTTGCATTTTAAGATGACTGATGTTGATTGTGTTCTTTCTTTTGGTTTTCTAACACAAGGTCTTTTTTTTTTTTAAATTTTATTTTGATTTGGGTGAAAATTTACAGAGTAAATTCACTTTTCATACAGCAGTTCACATATACTTTGTCTCATGTCATTGACCAAAATTTACAATACAACAGCTCCCCTCCCACTTCC
>NW_006922260.1:886550-888368 GCF_000298275.1 Orycteropus afer afer | reverse complement strand
GAGTTTGAACCACCAGCCTTCTGGTTAGCAGTCAACTGCTTTAGGCACTACACTAACAGAGCTACCAGACATTTAATTACAATACTTTATTTCATCTTCTTGAACCACCCTTAGAAATCTTCTGTTCAGCTCTTTAATTTAGTCATTCCTTCTGCTTGTTTTAGTTACTTTGTGTCTGAGAACAAGTTTCAGAGTCTTTTAAGCTGAAAGAACAGAAGAAAAAATTCAAACCTCAAGTTGCAATATTGAAGGATACTACTGGCAAATTTACTGGGGTCCCTCATCAGGGTTCCAAATTTTAAATTATAATCTGGCAAAGCAGATTATTATTCTTATTGATCTGTTCATTTTTTAAAAATATGGAATGTTATATTTTGTTCAATAAATTAATCAATGTCTAATTGGATTCACTTGTTTAATCACATTTTTAAGTTGGTTTTCTAGTGCTAGATTCACTTATCTCAGGATCTATCCACTTTTATTATTTAACTATATTAAAGCTTCATTTATCTTTTTGCAGCACTTATTTATTTATAAATTGGGTAAAATGTTTGCTCTTAAAGGCTGTGAAAGCAAGCTAAAGGGAAATAAAATTGAGATAGCCTAATTCTCAAACAGCCACTCCTCAGAAGGAAGGTTGGGCAATCCTACTTCCGTAGTAATACTGCCTCGGAAACCCAAGGAGGGGTCGCTATGAGTCGGGTCCTACTCGACGGCACATAACAACAACAACAACAACAATTCTCAAACAGAAATTCTACTTCTGCAGACATGGAAAGACAAAACTCCCATTTTCTATCAGGAACTCCAATGGCGTAGTGCCTAAGGCACTTGACTGCTTACCAGAAAGCTGGCAGTTCAAACCCACCGGCCACTCCTTGGAAAGAAGGTCGGACAATCTACTTCCAGAGTGATACTGCCTCGGTAAAGGAGTTATAATGACACTAACAAGACTTAATTCAACAATCTAATCAACAAAGGTTTAAGATTCTCATTATCAATAGCTGATTCAGCATCATTAATAATAAGCTTAATGAGGAAACCATATTTGATTATAATATTTTATATTATTACTTTTAGTGGAAAAAAAAAAGACTGGGGAAAGTTTTTTTTTTTAATGTGTTAATAAGCCTTTGATTTTATTTCCAGCTATTTTAAAAATCTTGTGATATTCAAGAATTCCATCTCTTATAAGACACTAAAGCTGATGACATACGAACATACATTTCATTGTTTGATAATGTTGAAAAACATTCCAATTAGGCATTTTTTAAAGAGCCAAAACCAAACCTACAGCCATGGATTTGATTCCAATTAATAACAACTCCCATTTCCAAGGCAGTAAATCTTTACGGAAGTAGATTGTCCAGTCTTCCTTTTTCAGATCATCAGGTGGGTTTGAACTGTCAATGTTGTTAGCAGTCAAATGGTTTAGGCATTGTGCCACCAGAGTGCCTTATGTAAGGAGCATACAGATAGAGTTTAAAGTATTTTTACACTTAAAAACATTCTTATAAATAGAAGTCAATTTGAAAATTATGTTAAGAAATCTCATTGTGAAAATTGTATCAGTTCCTATCCACTATGTTGTTGTTATGTGCCATCAAGTTGGACCCAACTCACAGCGACCCCTCCTCTGGTTTATGAGGCACTATGACTACAGAAGTAGATTATCCAACCTTCCTTCCAAGGAGTGGCTGGTGGTTTTGAACTGCCAGGCTTTTGGTTAGCAGTCAAATGTCTTAGGCACTCCACAACCAGAGCTCCTTATCCACCATAAATGATTGGGATATTTGATTTCTATAAGGCTAAAAATTA
>NW_006922260.1:885569-886110 GCF_000298275.1 Orycteropus afer afer | reverse complement strand
TGAGTCAGCTCTGACTCATAATGACCCTATGTATAACAGAACTAAACACTGCCCAGACATGTGCCAGCCTCACAATACTTACCATACCTGAGCCCCTCATTGCAACCACTGTATCAATCCATCTCATTGAGGGCCTTCCCCTTTTTCATTGCCCCGCCACTTTATCAAGCATGATACACTTCTCTAGGGATGGTCCTTCCTGACAGTATGACCAAAGCAGGTAAGATAAAGTCTGGCCATTCTCACTTCCAGGCAGCATTCAGCTGCACTTCTTCCAGGAGAGATTTGTTCATTCTTCTGGCAGGCCATGGTACTTTCACTATTCTTCACCAACACCACTCAAAAATATCAACTCTTCTTTTTTATTCCTTATTCATTGTCCAGCTTTTGCATGGATATGAAGCTTGAAAATACTATGGCGTGGGTCAGATGTACCTTAGTCTTCTAAGAGATACCTTTGCACTTTAGCACTTTAAAGAGGTCTTTTAAAGCAGATTTGCCCAGTGCAAGACATTGCCTGATTTTTTTTTTTTTTTTTTTG
>NW_006922260.1:864910-883948 GCF_000298275.1 Orycteropus afer afer | reverse complement strand
CTACTAGTGCTGGAGCAAGATGGTATCTCATTGTTGTTTTGATTTGCATCTCTCTAATAGCTAATGATCGTGAGCATTTCTTCATATGTTTGTTGTCCGCTTGAATATCCTCCTTGGTGGACATTGCCTGATTTTTTGACGGCTGTTTCCTTGGTGTTGATTGGGGAACCAAGTAATACAAAATCTTTCTTCATTTATCATTATGGTGTTTATTGGTCCAGTTGTGAGGATTTTCATTTTCTTTGTGTTGATGCACAATCCTTTCTACTGACTGTAGTCTTTAATCTTCATCAATATGTGTTTCAAGTCATCTTCACTTTCAGCAAGCAAAGTTATGCCATCTGCTATCATAGGTTGTTAATGAGTCTTCCTTCAAACCTGTCATAGCATTCTTCTTCATATAGTCCAGTTGCTCATATTATTTTCTCAGCATACAGTTTGAATAAATATGGTGAAAAGATACAACCCTGACACACTCCCTTCCGGATTTGAAACCATGCAATAACTCATTGTTCTATTTGAATGACAATCTCCTGGTCTATGTACAGGTTCTTCTTGAGCACAAATAAGTGTCCTGGAATTCCAATTCTTCTCATTATTATCCGTAATTTGTTAGAATCCACACCATCATATGCTTTTGCATAGTCAGTAAAACACAAGTAAACTTCTTCCTGGTATTCTTTGCTTTCAGCCAAGATCACCTGACATCAGCAATGATATCCCTCATTTCCTGTCCTCTTCTGAATCCAGCTTGCATTTCTGGAAGTTCCCTGTCAGTATACCATTGCAACCATTTTTCAATTATCTTCAACAAGATCTTACTTGTGTGCAATATTAGTGATATTATTTAATAATTTCCACATTCTATGGGATCACCTTTCTTTGGAATGGGTACAAATATGAATCTCTTCCAGTCAATTGGCCAGTAATTGTCTTCCAAATTTCTTGGCCTCAACAAGTAAGTGTATTCAGCACAGCATCCATTTGTTGAAACATGTCAGGGGATATTCCATCAATTCCTGCAGCCTTGTTTTTACCAATTCCTTCATTGCAGTTTCGACTTCTTCTTTCAATATCATTGGTTCTTGATCATATGCTACCTCCTGAAATGGATGAAGATCAACCAATTCTTCTTGCTACAGTGATTCTGTGCATTCCTTCCATCTTATGGTGTTTCCTGTATCATTCAATATTTTGCTGTAAAATGCCACTCAACGCACTCCTGTCAAGTCAGATGTAACTCATAGTGACCCCTCCTTTTGTTTCTGAGGTGGTATCACTATGGAAGTAGATTGTCCAAACTTCCTTCCAAGGAGTAGCTGGTGGGTTTGAACCACCAGTCTTCTAGTTAGCTGTCAAAATGCCTTAGGCCCTATGTCACCAGAGTTCCTATAGAATCTTTCAATATTGCCACTTGAGGCTTGAATATTTTCTTCCATTCTTTCAGCTTGGGAAATGCTGAGCATATTCTTCCTTTTTGTTTTTCTTACTCCAAGTCTTTGTACATTTCATTATAATTAACTGTCTTCTCATGCCGCTCTCTGAAATTTTTTGTTCAGGTCTTTTATTTAGTCATTTCTTCCATTTGTTTAAATACTCTCCATTCAAGAAGAAGTTTCAGAATCTCTTCTGACATCATTTTTTTTTCTGTCTTTTTAACGATCTTTTGCTTTCTTCATGGATGATGTTCTTGATATCATCCTACAATTCACCTGGTGCTCAGTCATTAGTGTTCTATGCATCAAATATTATCTGTAGGTGGTATCTAAATTCAGGACATCATACTTTGCCTCTCTTGGACTTGTTTTAATTGTCTTCAACTTCGACTTGAATTTGGATACGAGCAATTGATGGTCTGTTCCATAGTCAGCTCCAGGCCTTGTTTTGTCTGAAGATTCTGAGCTTCTCCATTGCCTATTTGCACATATTTAGTTAATCAAATTCCTGTGTACTCCATCTGGTAAAGTCAGTATGTATAGCCGCTCTATATGTTGCTGACAAAGGTATTTGCTGGAAGTAAGTCATTGGTCTTGCAAAATTCTGTCATGTGACCTCTGGCATCATTTCTATCACCAAAGCCATATTTTTTAAACTACTGGTGATTCTTCTTTGTTTCCAACTTTTGCATTCCAATCACCAGTAATAATCAACACATCTTGATTGTATGTTTGCACAAGTCGGTAAAAATCTTCAATTTCCTCATCTTTAGCTTTGGTGATTGGTACATAAATTTGAATAATAGTAGTATTAACTGGTCTGTCTTGTAGGCATATGGATATTGTGTTATCACTGACAGCATTGTATTTCAGGATAAATCTTGAAACATTCTTTGTGATGATGAGTGTCCCTCCATTCTTCTTCAATTTGTCATTTCCAGTATAGTAGATTATATGGTAGCATAGTGGCTAAGGCACTTGACTGCTAACCAGAAGGCTGGCGGTTCAAACCCACCAGCCACTCCTTGGAAGGAAGGTTGGGCAGTCCTACTTCTGTAGTGATACTGCCTTGGAAACCCAAGGAGGGGTTGCTATGAGTCAGGGCTGACTCGATGGCAAATAACAACAACAACAACAGATCATGTGATTGTCTAATTCAAAATGGCCAAAACCAGTCCATTTTAGCTCAACAATGCCTAGGATATTGAACTTTATGTGTTTCAATTCATTTTTGACAACTTCCAATTTTCCTACATTCATATTTCGTGCATTCCATATTCTGATTTTTAATGGATGTTTGCAGCTATTTCTTCTCATTCTGTGTTGTGCCACTTCAACAAATGGAGGATCCTGAAAGCTTTCCTCCATCCATATCATTAAGGTCAACTCTACTCTGAGGAGGCAGCTTTTTCCCAGTCATGTATTTATTGCTTGCCAGCCTGAGGGACTCATCTTCTAGCACTATGTTGGATAATGTTTCAAAATTATTCATAAAGTTTTCCAGTAATATATCAGACAGTGTTTCGCTGTGATTCATAAGTTTCACTGGCCAATTTTTTGAGAAGTGGATCACCCCTTCCTCCTTCCAAGTCTGTCTTAGTCTCGAAGTTCCACTGTAACTTGTCCACCATGGGTGACCCTGCTGTTATTTGAAATACCACTGGGATAGACTCCAGCCTCACAGAAACACACAAGCCACCACAGTACGACAGGTAAGTGGTGGTCTTAAAGTAGAGTCAGTCTTAATGATGTATTAGGAGTAAAGACTTCATGATCTTCATTTTGTAACATGGTATGACTAAAAATGAGAAATAGTAGCTGTAAACATTCATCAGTAACAAGAATGTGAAATGTATAAGTTATGTATCAAGGAAAAGTAGAAGTTGTTAAAAATGAAACAAAATGCTTGAAGATCTTTACACTATGCTTCAGCAAGATGAAATAGACTGATATTGCCCATTTTGAATGTGAACTTAAGGAGCTCTGATGGCATAGTGCCTAAGGCATTTCACTGATAACCAGAAGGTTGGTAGTTGAAACCCAGCAGCCACTCCATGGTAGGAAGACTAGGCAATCTACTTCCATAAAGATTTACCACCTCAGAAAGCCAATGGGTGTTGATATAAGTGGGATCAACTCAATGGCAGTTGATGTACAAAGCCAGGAATGACAAGTTAAAGAGGAATGGTAGTGTACTCATTAAAAATAAATAAATAAATAAATAAATAAATAAATAAATAAATAAATAAATAAAATCTATCCTGAAACACAATGCTTCCAGTTATAGGTTAATATCCATATACCACCAAGAAAGACCAGTTAATAAGTCTATTATTCTAATTTATGCACCACAGCAAGTGAAAAAGAAGAAGATATTGAAGATTTTCATGAAGTATTGAAGTTTGAAATTGATCAAACCTGCAATCAAAATGCATTGAAAATTGGATTGCCCCTTCCTTCTTCCAAGTCTGTCCTAGTCTGGAAGTTCCACTATAACCTGTCTGTCATGGGTGACCCTGCTGTTATTTGAAATACCACTGGGATAGACTCCAGCCACACAGGAACACAAAAGCCACCACAGTATGAGGAAATGCAAAATTTGGTGAGGGAATGCAAAATTTTGAAGGAAAGAAGAAAGAATAGTGTTTAGAAAATTCAGCTTTGCTGAAAGGAACAATGTTGGAGATTCCACGATAGCTTCTGTAAAACCAATGACCTATATACCAGAAATATATATATTTTTTAAATAACACAAACTATGACTATGCACATGTCCCTAGACAGATGGATTACGTAGAAATAAAATTTACTAAATCTGAGAAAATAGGCAATGATGAAATGTCACATTATCGGTTACAACAAAGTCTTGTACTGACTGTAGAAGAGACCATCAATTTCTCATATTTATGTTCAAGCTGAAGCTTAAGAAAAGTAAAATAAACTCACAAGTGTCAAACTACTGCCTTGAATTCATCTCTGAGTTTAGAGACAATCTCAAAATTAGATTTGATACAATGAACACTAATGACCAAACAAAATATTGAGATGTTACCAAGGGTATCACATGAAGAAAGTAAGATATAATTAAAAGTACAGGAAGGAAGGAAAAGACCAGAATGGAGCTGAGAAAAGACTTTGATAATTGCTTTCAAACACAGAATAGATACAGCAAATAGAAGAAATGATGAAGTAAAAGTGTTGAACAGAAGCTTTAAAAGGTTAACTCAAGAAGACAAGGTAAAGTATTCAAATTAAATGTTCAAAGATCTGAAAAACAAAAGCAAGAACATAATTGGCATTTCTCAAGCTGAAAGAATTGAAAACACCAAAGCTTTGAGTTCCAATATTGAATAATACTATTGGCAAAAAAATGTAATGATGTGGGAAGCGTTGAAAGATGATATAAGGAATACAGGCAGTCATTCTGTGAAAAATAATTTGTCAATATTCAACCATTTCAGGAGATATTATACATTTAAACACTACTGGTACTGAAGGAGCTCTAGTAGCACAGTGGTTGAAGGAAGAAGTTCAAGCATCATTGAAGGTATTAGGGAAAATCAAAGCTCCAGGAATTGCTGGAATACCAACTGACATTATTCAACAAGCAAATGCAACTTGGAAGTGCTTACACATATATGTCAAGAAATTTGAGATAGCCATCTAGTCAACCAACTAGAAAAGCTCTATATCCATGTCAATTACATGGAAAAGATAGCAAACAGAATGTGGAAATTAACAAACAATATCACATTAATATTAATAATTAATATCACATGTTACAGCTTTGCTGAAGATAATTAAATAACAATGCAGCCATACATGGAGAGGGGACTATCATAAGTTCAAGTCAGATTCAGATAAGAACATGATCTGAGTGTTATCAATGCTGATGTCAAATGGATCTTCCCTGAATGCAGAGAATACCAGAAAGATACTTACCTGTGTTTTACTGACTATGCAAAAATATTTGATTATGTGATTCATAACAAGTTATGGTTAACATTATGAAGAATATGATTTCTAGGCATTTAATTGTGCTCCTGCAGAAACTGTACATAGATCAAGAGGCAGTGATTAGAACAGTACAAGGACACATTTCTTGGTTCAAATTTGGAAAAGCTGTGAGGCAGAGTTGCATTCTTTCACTTTAATTATTCAATCTATATGCTGAACAAATAATCCTGGACCATATGAGGAAGAATGTGGTATTAGGAGTGGAGGAAGACTCATTAACAATCTCCAGTATGCAGATGACACAACTTTGCTTGCCAAAAGATGAATTGAATCACTCACCGATGAATGGTAAAAACTACAGGCTTCACTATGAATAATACTGGAATATAAAGAAAAGAAAACATGATTATGATCAAGTGTGAAGAAACTGAAGTGGTCAAAGATTTCATTCTACTTGAATTAACAATCAAAATCCATGGAAGCAGCAGTCAAGAAATCAAAGGATGTATCGCATTGGTAAAATGTTCTTTGAAGATCCCTTTAAAGTTTCAAAGAGCAAAGATGGCACCTTGATGACTAAAGAGTGTCTGCCACAAGCCATGATCTTTTTGGTCACCTCATATGCATGTGAAAGCTGGTCAATGAAAAGGAAAGATCAAAGAAAACAGATGTATTTGAATTGTGAGGTTGGCAAAAAATATAGACTACACCATTTATTTTCAGAAGACCGACCAAATGTCTAATAGGGGAAGCACAGCCTGAATGTTACTTATAAGTGAGGATGGCAAGATTTCATCATGATTACTTTAGACTGCTTACTAGAAAATGATATCATGGTTAGTAATGTAGAGAGTCAGTGAAAACAAGAGAAGCAAACTGAGATGAATCAATATGGTGGCTGCTCCAATGAGCCCAAAGATACCAAATATTATAAATGTTGAGCAGGACTGGGGAATTTTTAATTTCATTATACATAATGTTTCCATGAGTGGAATCTGACTTGACAGCAGCTAACAGCAACAATGCCATTGGAAATAACATATCTCATTTTTACTTAGTTAATTTATATAATAGCACGATCTTTATAAGAGCAAATATCAATGCCTTTATTAAATGGAAAATAATTGCCTATTATAGAGAAGAAAATATTGAAAAATAAAGAAAACCACATAATAAAATAATATATCACTGACAACAACTAACTAGTTCTATGTATTCAAGTATCAGTAATATAAGTAGCATAATCCTATAACCTTATTAAAAATGAAAAATTTAAATTCTTAACAATTTTATTTGTATGGAATATTTATCATATAAAAGTCACACTTTAAATTTCCTTTGTATACTAAGTTCATAGCTGTATAATAAGGTCTATTTATTTCCAACACAAAAATATCTGCCTCCCAAACTGTCTTTTCAATAATAACTTGATTTTACTGATGTGTTATCCAAAACACTCCTTTTACCACCTACACACAATTAATATGTATGAGATACACACATATGATTCTTAAGACCAATAGATACCTGATGCACATATCACTATATATGCTGGTTTTCTATAATCAAAAACTTTCTTAATTTTAATGCAGGAACAAAATGCTATATTTTTCAAATGTAACTTTTCTGAAATTGATTTTATTTCACTTTATTTTTATAGGAAGCTGAGTTTTCTTTTTTCTTTTTTTTTAAATCATAATCAGCTTTAAAGGAATGATTTACATTAATAAAGCTCAGCTTTTTAAAATATTCAATATGTTTTGATTTTACCAGGGACACAAGAGACCTGTACAAAGAAAACTACAGAAGACTATTTTAAGAAACCATAAGAGTTCAACATAAATGGAAGAAAATATCATGCTCATGGACAAGAAGATTGAACATTGTGAAAATGTCAATTCTACCCAAAGCAATCTAGACATTCAATGTAATCCCAATCTAGATCCCATCAATATATTTTAAGGACATGGAAAAACTGATCACTAATTTTATATAGAAAGGAAAGAGACTGCAGATAAGCAGAGTAATATTGAAGAAGAAGAATAAAATAGTGGATCTCACACTCCTGGATTTCAAAACTTACTGTATAGCCACAGTAGTCAAAACTGCCTGGTATTGGTACAACGACAGACACGTAGACCAATGAAATAGAATTGAGAACCCAGAAATAGATCCATAAAGCTATGGTCAGCTGATGTTTAATAAAATGCTTGAATCCATTAAATGGGGAAGAGATTGTCTGTTTAACAGATGGTGCTGGCAAAACTGGATATCCATTTGCAGAAAATACCATACACAAAAACTAACTCCTGATGGATCAAAAACTTAAATGTGAAACCTAAAACTATAAAGTTCCTCAAGGAAAAAATAGGGACAAATTTAGGGACCCTAATATATGGCATAAGTGGACTATCAAGCATAAACCAAAATGAACAAGTAGCAGAAGATAAACTAGATTAATTGGAACTTCTAAAAATTAATTTTTTTCTTCATGTGCTTCCAATCACTTCTCCAAAAAAGAACCTACAGATTGAGGGAAAAAAAAAAAAGTTTGACTATGACATATCTGACAAGAGATTTATCTTTAAAATTTATAGATTGCGTGCTTCCAAAGACTTCTCCAAAAGAGTCAAAAGAGAACCTACAGTTTGGAAAAATATATTTAGTAATAACTTATCTGACAAGGGACTTATCTCTAGAATTTATAGAAAACTCCAACACCTCAATAACAAAAAGACAAACAATCCAATTAAAAAATGGGCGGAAGACACGAATAGACATTTCACCAAGGAGGATATTCAAGCAGCCAACAAAGATCAGAACAAATGCTCACTATCTTTAGCTATTAGAGAGATGCAAATCAAAACAACAGTGAGATATCATCTTGTTCCAGCACTAGTAGCAAAGTTCAACAAGACAGAAAATAACAAATGCTGGTGAGGATGTGGAGAGATTGGGACTCTCATGCACTGCTGATGGGACTGTAAAATGGTACAACCATTGTGGAAAGCAGTATGGTGGTTCCTTCAAAAGTTGGAACTAGAAATATCACTTGACCCAGCTATTCCATTACTAGGTATGTATCCTAAAGAAGTGAAATCCATGATAAAAACAGATATATGCACACCCATGTTCAATGCAACACTATTTACAATAGCCAAAAGATGGAAACAACCTAGGTGTCCATCAACTGAGGAATGGAATCCAAACTATGGTACATACACACAATGGAATACTATGCAACCCTAAAGAAAATGTAGAATCTGCCAAACACCACATAACGTGGAAGAACTTGGAGGACAGTTCTGAGTGAAATAAGTCAATCACAAAAGGACAACTATTGTATTGGTCCGTTAATGTAATAGTCAAGGAAACGCTTATCTATGGAAGGTCATTTTCTTTGTTGGTTACCAGGGGTGGGAGGGGAGGGGAGGGAATACTGTTAGATAGATAGAGATAAGTTTTGATTTGGGTGAAAAAAAAGGCAATGTAGCAAATATGAATTATCAATATAGTGGCATTGAAGAAGAGGAAGACATAGAGAGGTAAGTGGGAAGTAAAGACAACAAAGATGAACTCTTTTGCACATATAGTATGGTGTGCTCAATGAAGGCAAACACGGGTATATGAGTGGATAGATGGGTGGACAGGCTGAAATATTAGGTATCTATATGAAGTGGAGAGTGCACCCAAAACATATGTAGGGTTGGCAGACAGTGGTCCAATAACTTTATGTGTATGATCTGAATTCCCAAGTGTATAATGGGTCTGACAAGGGGCAAGGTTGTAGTCACTGCTTGGTCACAGCCAGCTCCCCAGAGGGACAGAGTCATTGAACTTGTGGGCTTGGGACCATAGTCACAGAGGACATCAAGCTCAACTGGCATAACATACTACACACATCATTGTTCCACCTTCTACTGTGGTGAGTAGCGCCTGAGATCGTAAAAGCTTGCAAGCTGCCATCTAGATGCAATGATGGGTTTCTCCTTGTGCAGAGCCAAGAAGAATGAAGAAAACCAAAAATTAATGGAAACAATCAGTCCTAGTGACTGGAACACCATCCAATCTGCAGCCTATATGACTACGAGACCAGAAGAAATAGACGGTGCTCGGCTACTACTGTCAACCACTTGGAAGAGGATCTTTGTAGGAAATTCTGGATAGACAGGGGGAACAATGAGGAACAAAACTCAAAATCATTTGGGAAAAAAAAAAAAAAAAGCGAGGAGCAGGTTTGCTGGCCTGATGGAGTCAGGTGGAACCACTGAGACTATGGCCCCTAGCTGCCTTTCAGGTCTGGAATTGAACGCACACTTGTGGCTTCCAGCCAAGCAGTAGACAGGCATACTAGTTGAGCATTTACCTGAGGTAGATACACTCCTTGGAGAGAACAAGCAAGAGAGAAAGAATGGCTGCTCAGGCACAAAGAGACAGCTCAGTGGGTAGAAGTACATGGAGGGATGGTCACAGGAAAGCGGTACCTATTGTGAGGAAGTGGGAGAGGAGGTGTTGCATTGTGCTAAATTGTGGTCAATGTCATGAGACAAAGTGTATGTGATCTGCTGTATGGAAAGTATATTTGCTCTGTAAATTTTCACCCAAATCACAATTAAAATAATAATAATAATAAATAAAATAAAATTTATAGAAAAATTCAACTCCTCAACAACAAAAAGACAAAAAATCAAATTAAAAAATGGGCAGAAGACATTGATAGACATTTCACTAAAGAAGATATTCAGGCAGCCAAGAAGCATATGAAGAACGGTTCACCATGATTGTTAGCCATTGTTGTTGTTGTTGTTATTTGCCGTTGAGTCGGACCCGTCTCATAGCAACCCTGCCTTGGGTTTCTGAGGCAGTATCACTACGGAAGTAGATTGCCCCATCTTCCTTCCGAGGAGTGGCTGGTGGGTTTGAACCATTAGAGAGATGCAAATCAAATCAACAATGAGATACCATCTTGCCTCAGCA
This sequence comes from Orycteropus afer afer, assembly GCF_000298275.1. Lineage (NCBI taxonomy): Eukaryota > Metazoa > Chordata > Mammalia > Tubulidentata > Orycteropodidae > Orycteropus > Orycteropus afer. The sequence continues at coordinate 873,578 of NW_006922260.1, read as the reverse complement.
CTAGTAGCAAGGTTCAGCAAGGCAGAGACTAACAAATGTTGACTAGTATGTGGAGAGTTTGGGACTCTCATACATTCTGGTGGGACTGTAAAATTATACAAGCATGGTGGAAAAGAGTATGATGATTCCTTATAAGTTGGAATTAGAAATAACATTTAACCCAACCATTCCATTACTAGGTATATATCCCAAAGAAGTGAGAGTCAGGACAAGAACAGATATATGCACACCAATGTTCATTGCAGCACTATTTATAATAGCAAAAAGATGGAAACAACCTAGGTGCCTGTCACCAGAATGGATGACCAAACTATGGTACATGCACAGAACAGAATACTATGCAACCCTAAAGAATAACATAGATTCTGTAAAACACCACTTAATATGGAAGAACTTGGAGGATATTATGTTGAGTGAAATAAGTCTATCACAGAAGGACAAATATTGTATTCCTCTGTTATTTTAAAAAGTCAGTGAAAAGTTTACATATGGAAGGAAATTTTCTTTGTTGGTTATCAAGGGGGAGGGGAGGGGTGGGAACAGTGCTAGATAGGTAGAGACAATAATTGATTTAAGTGAAGAGAATGGTGATGTACCAAATGTGAGTGATCGACATGGTGTCATTGAGGAAGAGGAAGACACAGAGAGGTGCATGGGAGGTACAGACAACAAAGATGGACCCTTTTGCACATACAGTATTGTGTTGCCAGTGATGGCAAACTTTGGTCTATAGGTGGACAGATGAATGTACAGGGGGAAAGATTAGGTATTTCTATGCAGGGGGGAGTGTGCCCATGACCATGTATAGGGTTGGCAGACAATGTGTCTAGAAGTGTATTTGTATGTTCTGTAAGAATTTCCAGGTATATAGTAGAGCTGACAAGGGACAAGGTTGTAGTCACTTCTTGGCCACAGCCATCTACCCAGAGGGAGCAAGACGTTGAACCTATGGGCTTGGGACCATAGTCTCAGGGGACGTCAAGCTCAATTGGCATAACATACTACACAAAGCTTTGTTCCACCTCCTACTTTGATGTAGCTACTGGGATCTTAAAAGCTTGCAAGAAGCCATCTAGATGCAACAATGGGTCTTTCCTCGTCCAGAGCAAAGAGAATGAAGAAAACCAAAAGCACATGGAAACAGTTAGTCCAAGGGACCAGTACACCATGCAATTCTTATCCTGTATGATTCTGAGACCAGAAGAGCTAGATGGTGCCCTGCTAACACTGGAAAACCCTCAGAGGGGGATCTATGTAGGAGATCCTGGATAGAGTGGGAGAACAATGTGGAACAAAACTCAGAATTATTAAAACAAAACAACAAAAAAAAAGGGACCAGGTTTGCTAGTCTGATAGAGCCTTGTGAAACCTCTGAGACTATGGCCCTTAGCTGCCCTTTGTGTATGGAATTGAACTCACACCTGTGACTTCCAGCCAAACAAAAGTCAAGCACGCAAGCTGAATATTTACATTAGGTAGATGCATTCCTTGGAGAGATCAATCATATGAAGATATAATGGCTATGCATGCACAGGGAGAAAGCTGGGTGGGAGGGAGAGTAGGAGTGCATGGGAGAGAAGGACACAAGGAAGAGATAACTATGGGGGGAGGTGGGAAGAGAGATGTTGCACAGTGGGAAATTGAAGTCAATGTCATGAGACAAAGTGTATGCAAACTGCTGCATGAAAAATGAATTCGCTCTGTAAATTTTCACCCAAATCATAATAAAAATTAAAGATAAATCTTTAATAAGTTTTGAGAAATGCATATATCCACAAAATCCACACTATAATATATAATTCAAAAAAAAAAACCACTGTGCGGTAGCTATGTTTGTGTGTCAACTTGGCTGGGACTGGTTGAGTGGCATGGCAGCTAGTAGTTATTCCCCACAATGAGACTGGCAATCACCTCCATGGTGGGATCTATCACAAGCAGCTGAGTAGCTACCTTTGGGATGTGGTCTGCTCCCTGTATATAATGAGAAGCCTTGGGAATGGTTGCGAGCTTATGGCATGCTTGGTCCCTACATGTAGCCATGTCATTGTTGAGCACCCTGCCATGTTCTGCACACCTTGGGACTTACAATGGACTTGAATTAATGGCCTACCATGCGGTTTGGTAACATTGGGACTGTTCCTTTTTGCTTGTCAACCTTGGGTTTTTCAGCCTCAGCAGCCAACAGCTGTCTAAATGAAGAAATGCCTCTAGCTCCAGTGGGCCAGGAGCAGGAGGCAGAGCTGGACCCCAAGGTTGAGGGGCTTTCATCCAGCCCCTAGAGCCTGGTACTTGAACTTGGACTTAAAACCTCCAAACTGTAAGAATAAACTCCTGTTTGTTAAGGCTATCCCTTAATATATTTCTTGTCAGAGTGGCACTAGGGAACCAGAACACAGTGCCAATCAAGTTGATTGACTCATACTACCCCCATTGGCTATCCAAGGCTGTAAATCTTTACTGAAATAATTTTCCTCATCTTCCTCCCATGGAGCAGCTGGTGGATTTGTCCTACCTTGTCTCATGTGTTGGTTTTTGTCTTAAAGTCAATTTGATCAGAAATTGATATTGTCACTCTTCCTCGTTTTTGATGCCCTTTGTTTGATGTATCTTTTTCCAACCTTTGATATTTAGTCTATTTTTGTCTTTCTTTCTAAGGTGTCTCTGTTGTAGACAGCATATTGATGGGTTGTTTTCTTATCCAGTCTGTTACTGTCCATCTCTTGAGTGGTGCATTTAATCTATTGACATTCAGATTAATTATCACCAAGTATGAATTGGTTGCTATCATTTTGTTATGTGTTTTTCATGGTGTTTCTGGATTTTCGTTAGATATAGCTTGTCCCCTTTTTTATTGTGATGTGAAGGTTTATCATTTTTCTTTGAGATTACCCTGTGATTTATAATTTTCTCCCTGAATTTAAAACAGCCCATTCTATCTTGCAACTCTCTTGACTTCCTCACCGTTTAGAAGTTCTGTAACTACACTATTTTTCTTCTCTTCTTGGTTTGTAGTTGTCCTTATTTGCTAATTGATGTTTCTGGTTCTTTGTTTACAATCTTGTAAGCTTATTTTACTTTGGATACTTCAGTAACTGGGTTGGTTTCTGGGTTATGTCGTCATGAATATTAATGTTCAGTTGTTCGCTATTATTGGTTCTCTGTCCAAAGGACTCCCTTTAATAGCTCTTGTAAAGTTGTTCTAGTTTTAACAATTCCCTTAATTTCTTCTTATCTGAAAATCCCCTAATTTTATCATCATATTTGAGGGACAATTTTGCTGGGTATATAATTATTGGTTGGACAATTTTTCTTTCAGGATTTTATATATACCATCCCATTACCTTCTTACTTGCATGGTTTCTGCTGAAATCAGAAATCAGAACTTAGTCTTATTGGTTGTCCTTTGTAGGTAACTTTTTCTTTTTCCAGTGCTACTTTCAGGATTCTTTCTTTGTCTTTGGTTTGTGTGAGTTTGATGATAATATGTCTTGGTGATTCTCATTTGGGTACCATCTTGTTTGGGTTTCGTTGGACTTCCTGAAGGGATACACTCTTATCTTCCATCAAATCAGGGAAGCTCTCTTCCAAAAAATCTTCGACAATTCCTCAGTGATTTTCTTTTTGTCTTCCTATTCTGGAATTCTGATTACATGTAGGTAATTCCTTTTGATGGTATCCCACATGAATCTCAGGTTTACTTCATTTTGTTTTTATCTTTTTTTTCTGATTGATCCTTTTCCAAAGAAGTATTCAGGTATTTGTCTTCAAAGTCATTAATTCCATCTTCTGTTTATTTGATTCTACTCTTATGACTTTTCATATGTTATCTATTCCTGAAAATTTAGTATTGAACTTACACATTTCTGCCTGTAGAATTTTTAGTATTTCTAATTTTTCATTTAGTTTGTCACTTTGTTGTTGTATTTTCTTCTGAAATTTTTCTAGGGATTTATATGTGTTTTCTTTAATTTTGTCACTTTTTTCCTTGATCTGTCTCTCAATCTGTTGAAGGTGCCTAAATATAATTATTTTGAATTCCTTATCAGGGAGCTCTAATGCTTCTTCTTCCTCAGAGATGTGTTCTGAGTCTGGATCCTGCTCCCTTGTTTCTATTTGTTTACCTTGCTTCTTTGTGTGTACTGTGATGGTGTTTTGTTTCCAAGATATTGTGACATTGTTGTATTTATATTTAATTGGTGATTGTATGCTGGAGTGATTCATCTAAGATTTTCATTTTCTGTATTTTGTTTGGATGTATCTGAGAAGGAAGGTACTGTGCTCCTTTATTCACTACTTAGCAGCACTTATGCACTCACCACCTATCTCCTGGTGAGTGTGATAGAGAATGAGAGTGACTGCACAGATCTCTGTTAACTGTTTGTGAAGAGCATTTAAGGGTGAATCAGGCTTGTATTTATGGTCATGTATCATTGCCAGTTGGTGCAAAAGGGAGTGGTGGTCCTCATTCATTAAGGGGGGCTTCAGGACCTAAAGGTGTGTTTGAGTTATATGGGCAGTGTTGCTGTCTCCCACTCTGTTGGACAAAAACAATAATTGAAAAACCACCAAAAAATTAAAAGCAAGAGGACAAAAAACACACTGCATGATCATACAGGATCAATTACCAAAAAGAGGGGAAAAAATGAAAAGAAAAGGCAATAAATGAGAGAATATATTTAAATAAATATTTTTGAAAGACAAAAGAAATTTGGATAGAAAAAGGAAAAAAAAACTCACAACATCTGTGGGTAATAGAAAAGAGGTAGAATAAGAGAATAATAAAAAAAAAATGGGAAAAGTGCAAAAAGAAAAAAAAAAAAAAGGAATGGAGTGAACCACAAGGGGGAAAAAAAAAAAAAAAAGTGGGAAACAGGAATAGGGAAGAGAGATAAAAACCTTAAACTGGAACCTTGGAAGGGACGAAGAAATAATAAAAGGAAAAAAAAGAAAGGAAGAAGAAGAGGAAAAAAGGAGAAAAAAAGAATTTTAAAACAAACAAACAGAAAAAATTGGAGGTTGGGCAAAGCAAGGCACCCATGCTCTGTTGGAGTTCACAGACTGGGATAGAATTTGTGCTGGCCCCAGAAGGTGGGTGGGGATGAAGTATGGCTGCAGTGCCATTTACCAAGAGGGTGTGGAACATTAAAATAACAAGGGGAATATTGCTCCTTTTCAGTTCTCAATGTCCAGTATGTTCCTGTTGTCTCTGGCATGTGGACCCTATTCTTAAACCAAAACAAAACTCACTGCCATCAAGTCAGATGTGATTCATAGTGACCACTCCTTGAATTTTGGAGGCAGTATCTCTACAGAAGTAGATTGCCCAGTCTTCCTTCTGAGTAGTGGCTGGTGGCTTGATCCTTCATCCTTCTGGTTAGCAGTCAAAGACCTTAGGCACTACATCCGTAGAGCTCCTGGACCATATTCTTAGAAGTTCTGGTAGTGTAGTGCCTAATGCCTTTGACTGCTAACCAGAAGATTGGTGGTTCAAACCCAATAGCCACTTCTTTGAAGGAAGGTTGGGTGATCTACCTCCATAGTGATACTGTCTTGGAAACTGGTCCCTGGAATCTGAGAGAATGCCATCACTTTAAATATCCAAAATGGTAGAACCACTTTTAATCATTCAAAATGGGTGTACCTTCCTGACCATCAAAAGTCCACAGCTCAGTTTGTCTCTTTCTCTACTGTATCCCTTTTTATTGTTTAGCCACCAGTGTAGTCCTCTGTGCAGTCTTTGGCAAGCAGGGCTGATTTTTTTTTTTTTTTTTTTGTTAATTCTTAAGTCCTAACACCACTAAGAAATACCCAAACTTTCCTCACCATCAGGATTGCTGACAGTCTGCAGCTCTGTCTCACTTTTTACCGTTTCCATGCAGATTCTTCTACTAGTGGGATTTTAGTCCACGTCTGTATCCTTCCTTTCAAAGCTCAAGGCTCTAGGATTATCTTCTGTATCTGTGTCAATTGGTTCCTCTCTTTTATGCTGAAGAGGGTTTGTGTAGCTGGTCTGCCTATTCCACCATCTTCCTGGCTGCTATAGTACAGTTTTATAGTTGTCATTTTATAAGTCTTTTACAGTCCTGGAAGACAGGCCCCACACAGATTGGGGCAAGCTTAAAGGGCAGGCAGCCCAGAAGGCAGGCCCCATGCTGTTCAGGGAAAGCTTCAAGGGCAGGTGGCCCAGAGGGCAAGCCCCATCCATTTCTGGGCAAGCTTCAAGTGTGGGCAGCCAAGAAGGCAGGCCCCAGATGGTTATGGGTAGTTTAAGAGTAGCCAGGAAGTGAGTGGAGCAGTTAGGAACAGCTAGGGGAGATTAATTTGTCTGTAAGTTTGTCATCCTGACATGGCTTATGTGTTGCTGTGAGGCCGGAGTCTATGCCATTGGTGTTTCAAATGCCATCAGGGTTACCCCCAGTGGACAGGTTTCAGCAGAGCTTCCAGACTAAGAGAAACACAGAAGAAGCCATCCTCTTCTCAAAGAATTGGTCAATGAAAACATTATGAATAGCAGTGAAACACTGTCTGATATATTAAGGAAAATTTATGAATAGCATTGAAACATTGTCTGATACAGTGCCAGAAGATGAGCCTATCAGGTCAGAAGGCACTCAAAAGATGACTAGGGAAAAGCTGACTCCTCAGGGTAGAGCAGACTTTAATGATATGGATAAAGTAAAGCTTTCAGAGCCTCCATTTACTGATGTGGCACAACTCAGAATTAGAAGAAGCAGCTGCATACAACCATTTATAAACAGAACATGGAATGAACAAAGCAAGAATGTAGGAAAATTGGAAGTTGTCAAAAATGAAATAAAACACATAAAGATCAATACAGACATTAATGAGCTGAAATGGACTGGTTTTGGCCATTTTGAATCAGATAACCATGTGATTAACTATGATGGGAATGACAAATTGATGAGGAATAGCGTGGCATTCATCATCACAAAGACTGTTTCAAGATCTATCCTGAAGTAAATGCTGTCAATGATAGGATTATAACTGTATGCCTCCAAAGAAGACCAGTTAATACTACTATTTTTCAAATTTATGCAACAACCACCAAAGCCAAAGATAAGGAAATTGAAGCTTTCTGCTAATTGCTGCATTCTGAAAAAGACTAAACATTCAATTAAGATGTGTTGATTATCACTGGTGATTGGAATGCAAAAATTGGAAACAAAGAAGAATCACAAATTGTTGGAAAATATGGTGTTGGTAAAAAAATAATGCTGGAAATTGCATGATAGAATTTTGCAAGACCAATGAATTACTCATTACAAACACATTTTTTCAACATCACAAATGTCAACTATATACATGGACTTTGCCAGATGAAATAAAGAGAAATCAATTTAACTATATCTGTGGCAAGAGGTAATGGAGAAGTTCAATATCTTCTGTCAAAACAAGGCCCATAGCTGATTGTGCGACAGACCATAAATTGTTCATATGCAAATTCAATTTGAAGTTGAAGACAATTAAAACAAGTCCATGAGAGCCAAAATATGACCTTAAATATATTCCTCCTGAATTTAGAGACCATCTAAAGAATAGATGTGATGTATTGAACATCAATGACCAAAAACCAAAGGAATTGTGGGATGACATCCAGATTATCATCCATGATGAAAGCAAGAGGTCATTGAAAAGACAGGAAAATAAGAAAAGTTTAAAATGAATGTCAGAAGAGACTCTGAAGGTTGCCCTTGAGTGAAGAGCAGATAAAACAAATGGAAGAAATGACAATATAAAAGAGCTGAACAGAAAATTTTGAAGAGCAGCTTGAGAAGACAAAGGCAATTATTATAATGAAATGTGCAAAAGCCTGGAGTTAAAAAACCAAAAGGGAAGAACGTGCTTGGCATTTCTCAAGGTGAAAGAACTGAAGAAAATATTCAACCCTCAAGTTACAATATTGAAAGATTCACTGGGCAATATATTGAATGGTGCAGGAAACATCAAAAAAGATAGAAGGAATACACAGAATAACTCTATCAAAAATAATTGGTCAATGATCATCCATTTCAGAAGGTAGCATATGATCAAGAAACGATGGTTTTGAAGGAAGAATTTTAAGCTGGACTGAAGGAAGTTGCAAAAACAAGTCTCCAGGAATTGACGCAATACCCATTGAGATGTTTCAACAAAGGGATAATTCCCCAGAGGCACTCATTCTGTTATGCCAAGAGATTTGGAAGACAACTACCTGGCCAACTGTGATAGTTGAAGCTGTGTGTCAACTTGTCTGGACTACAATTCTGTGTGGTTTAAGCCATTGTGATGTGGTTATTCCCATGATGGGATCAGATGATTATATTTGAGCAGGCAATCTGTTGAAAGGGAGTTTCCCTAGGGGTGTGGCCTGCTTCCAGTATATCCAATGACATCCTGGGAAAAGAGACATTCTTCTGTGGATCAGGATGCTGTCGTGCTGCCTACAACCATCCATGTTGAACAGCCCACCATTCAGTCTGGAGATCTTGGATTCATCATTTTTTGGAGTCAACAGCCAGTGTACTGCTTTCCAGCCTTGAGCTCCACAGCCCCTGTGGTTGCAAGAGTTGGGAAAAGCCTCCAGCTTGATGTTTGATCCAAGGACTTTGGACTTGCCAGCTTTTATAAGTATGTGAGCCATTTTCCTAAGATAAATTTCTCTCTCTCT